>NC_074672.1:32385736-32680736 GCF_029448725.1 Salvelinus fontinalis | reverse complement strand
AGAAACAACTTCATCAGATGACAGTCTTATAACATGTTATTCAATAAATCTATGTTTTGTTCGAAAAATGTGCATATTTCAGGTATAAATCATAGTTTACATTGCAGCTACAATCAGAAATTGCACCGAAAGCAGACAGAATAATTACAGACACCAACGTCAAATACCTAAATACTCATCATAAAACATTTCTGAAAAATGCATAGTGTACAGCAAATGAAAGACAGGCATCTTGTGATTCCAGCCAATATTTCCAATTTCTTAAGTGTTTTACAGCGAAAACACAATATAGCGTTATATTAGCTTACCACAATAGCCAGAAACACAAGCCATTCCCCAGTAGCAAAAGTTAGAAATCGTAACAAACCAGCAAAAGATATATAATTTTTGACTAACCTTGATAAGCTTCATCAGATGACAGTCCTATAACATCAGGTTATACATACACTTATGTTTTGTTCGAAAATGTGCATATTTAGAGCTGAAATCAGTGTTTATACATTGTGCTAACGTAGCATATTTTTCCCACAACGTCCAGATATTTTTCTGACACTTTTTCTGACACACATATTCTGACCAAATAGCTATTCATAAACTTAACAAAAAAATACACGTTGTATAGGAAATGATAGATACACTAGTTCTTAATGTAATCGCCGTGTTAGAATTCTAAAAATAACTTCATTACGACATCCAGCTTAGGTATAGCGAGAGAGTACCCAAAAGCTGGGCGCAAACGACTAGCACAACATGTTCGACAGATATATGAAATTGCATCATAAAATAGGTCCTACTTTTGCTGATCTTTCATCAGAATGTTGTACAAGGGGTCCTTTGTCGGGAACAATCGTTGTTTGGATTTCGAACGGCATTTTTCCCTCTCGATTTAGCAAGCACACTTGCCAAGTGGCGCGAATCTCTCCATGTCAACAAACGGAAGAGAACGGAACACAGCAAAACTCCCGAAAAAATTTCAATAATCTGATTAAACTATATTGAAAAAACATCCAGGTCCCTTAACGCGCTCTCCAGAAAACAGGAAACTGGTGACACGTCATACAAAGAGCTATTATACGAGCCCAGATCAAGTTACACAGTCCATTTCTTCTCTCACTCCTTGTCGACATCTAGTGGAAGACGTATGAAGTGCATCTAAACGAATAAATATCAAGGACTTTAATAGGCAGGCCCTAGAAGAGAGCATCGATTTCAGATTTTCCACTTCTTGTCAGGAAGTTTGCTGCAAAAGGAGTTCTGGTTTACTCACAGATATAATTCAAATGGTTTTAGAAACTAGAGAGTGTTTTCTATTCAATAGTAATAATAATATGCATATTGTACGAGCAAGAATTGAGTACGAGGCCGTTTGAAATGGGCACCTTTTATCCGGCTACTCAATACTGCCCCTGCAGCCCAAACAGGTTAATATGCAGATGTTATTATTCAGTGTCTATCAGGCTATGGCAGGCAAATACATATTTGGCTGCAAGAGGAGCCAATGCTCCTTCGCCCATGAGTATTTTTAGTTTTTAATAGTTTAATAAGTTCAAATTTGGAATAAATGTAGTCATTTCTGTGAATAATGAATCTCTTGGTGAAGAATATTTATCACAGTAAAGGACAAAGTGCATCTCTGTTTCTACCTCCCCTGTCGTGCAGTGACCACATACACGTTCCTCTTTGGGTAGCCATGTCTTTTTATGTCTGCCGGTTTCTATTGCCAATTGATGGTCACTCAGCCTGTACTTAGTAAGGTTTTGTCTCTGCTTCGTATCTCTGACAGAGTAGAGATAATTAGCCAATTCATATTCTCTGTTTAGGGCCAGATAGCAATTTAGTCGGCTTTGGGATTTTGCTTCGTTTTTTCCAATGTTGTATATATGAGTCCTTTGATTGGTTGATGATTATGATTATTGAAATTATTCATTTTGAAGCAGTGCTGGTGTCAGAGAGAGCTGGTGTCTGAGAGGGCTCGTTTCTGGGCTTAGCTCTTGGGTTTGAAGTGCTTTAAAACTTCTTATGGCTGCATCCCGCTACCGGAATCGATATGACAACAGGCAGTGAAAGTGCAGGGCGCCAAATTCAAACAACAGAAATCTCATAATTAAAATTCCTAAAAGATGCATGTGTTTTATATAATTCTAAAGGTAATCTTATTGTTAATCCCACCAAAGTGTCTGATTTCAAATACGCTTTTCTCACGAAAGCACTACAAATGATTATGTTAGATCACCACCAAACCACAGTAAGCACAGTCATTTTTCCAGCGAAAGATAGCTTTCACAATAAGCAGAAATAGAGATAAAATGAATCACTAACCTTTGATTATCTTCATCAGATGACACTCATAGTACTTCATGTTACACAATACATGCATGTTTTGTTTGACTAAGTTCATATTTATAACAAAAAATCTGAGTTTACATTGGCTCGTTCCATTCACTAGTTCCAAAAACATCAAGTGATTTTGCATAGCCACATCGTTTCAACAGAAATACTCATCATACATGTAGATGATAATACAAGTCATACACATGGAATTATAAATATACGTCTCCTTAATGCAACAGCTGTGTCAGATTTCAAAAAAAGTTACGGAAAAAGCAAATCCTGCAATAATCTGAGACGGAGCTCAGAACAATAACCAAATTAGCCGCCATGTTGGGGTCAACAATAACCAGAAAATACATGATAAATGTTTCCTTACCTTTGATGAACTTCATCAGAATGCAGTCCTAGGAATCCCAGGTCCACAATAAATGCTTGATTTGTTCGATAATGTCCGTTATTTATGTCCAATTAGCTACTTTGATTAGCGCGTTTGGTAAACAATTCCAAAGTCACCACTATAACGTGCCGAAATGTCCAAAAGTTCCGTAACAGTCAGTAGAAACATGTCAAACGATGTACTGAATCAATCTTTAGAATGTTGTTAACATACATCTTGAATAACGTTCCAACCGGAGAATTAAATTGACTTCAGATGAGCGGTGGAACGGACGTCCTCCTCATGTGAATGCGCATTTGAAAGCATGGTCAGCTCGTGGCAGTGATTACTCATTCCTGTCTCCTTCGGCCCCCCTTCACATTAGAGTCATCAGACAAAGTTCTATTGACTGTTGACATCTAGTGGAAGCCGTAGGAAGTGAAAACTCATCAATATCTCGCTGTAATTCCAATGAGAGCTTGGTTGAAAATCTGCCACCTCAGAAACAATTCAAACAGGAAGTGGAACTTCTCAGGTTTTTGCCTGCCATATGAGTTCTGTTATACTCACAGACATAATTCAAACCGTTTTTAGAAACTTCAGAGTGTTTTTCTATCCAATACGAATAATAATATGCATATATTAGCAACTGGGACCGAGGAGCAGGCAGTTTACTATGGGCACCTCTGTGCACCTTTCATCCAAGGTACTTAATACTGCCCCTGCAGCCATAAGAAGTTAAATTGCAGACTTGAATTTGGACTTGAAATTAGACGTAGCCAAAATGTTAATGATATTTTCGGTATTTTAATTTCCACTGGAAAGCGGCCCAATTCTCTCTCTTTCAACCTCTCTCTCCCTTTCTCTCTCTCTCTCTACTTCTATCTCCATCTCTCTGTCTCTCTCTATCTCTCTATAATCCCCCCTCTCTATTTCTATCTCTCTCTCTCTCTCTCTCTCTCTCTCTCTCTCTCTCTCTCTCTCTCTCTCTGTCTGTATGTCTGTCTCTCCCCCCTCTCTCTCTCCCTCTCTCTCTCTATTTCTATCTCTATTTCTGTCTCTCGCTCTCCCTCTCGCTCTCTCTCTCTATTTCCATCTCCTATTTCTCTCTCTCTTTCTTTTTCTCTCTCTCTCCTTATTGATATCTCTCATTGTCTTTCTCTCTTTCTTTCTTTCTCTCTCTCTCTATTTCTTTCTCCTCCCCTCTCTTTCTTTTTCTATTTCTATCTCTCATTGTCTCTCTCTCTTTCTCTCTCTCTATTTCTCTCCTCTTCTCTCCCTCTTTCTTTTTCTATCTCTCTCTCTATATATATATATATATCCCTCTCTCTCTACCTCTCCCTCTCTCTCTCTCTTTGTCTCTCTCTCTCCCTCTTTGCCTGTCTCTCTCTCCCCCCCTCTATTTCTATCTCCATCTCTCTCTCACTCCCTTTCTCTCTCTTTCTCTCTCTCTCACTTTGTCCCTCCCTCCCTCCCTCCTTTCCCCCGTCACTCCATTCCTCCTCTGATTTAAATGGAATCCTTTTTCAATTCCAAGGGGGAAGACAAAGCACTGCAGGCAGTTATGCAACAATCAGATGTTTTCAAACCAGCTTAAAACCTCTCTGGGTTTTAAGCTGGCCAAAATCCAGTGAAAATGCGGAGCGCCAAATTCAAATAAATTACTATAAAAATGTAATCACATTATGAAATCACACATGCAAGACACCAAATTAAAGCTACACTTGTTGGGAATCCAGCCAACGTGTCACATTTCAAAAAGACTTTTCGGCGAAAGCAAACGATGCTATTATCTGAGGACAGCACCCTGGTAAACAAACACAGACAATCCTATTTCAACCCTCCAGGCGCGACACAAAACGCAGAAATAAAGATATAATTAATTTCTTACCTTTGACGAGCTTCTCTGTTGGCACTCCAATATATCCCATAAACATCACACATGGTCCTTTTGTTTGATTAATTCCGTCGATATATATCCAAAATGTCCATTTATTTGGCGCGTTTGATCCAGAAAAACACCGGTTCCAACTCGCGCAACATGACTACAAAAGTTACCCGTAAGCTTTGTCCAAACATTTCAAACTACTTTTGTAATACAACTTTAGACATTTTTTTCGTAAATAATCGATAACATTGAAGACGGGATGATCTGTGTTCAACACCGGAGGAAAACAAAGTGTAGCTAGTGTCTTGACGTTGACCTGGGGGTAGGTTTATGACAGTCATAAATACCTCTCCCCCCTTTTTCCTCTCTCTACCCTATTAATGTGACAAATGAACTATATTCTGGTAATCCGACCAATTGATCATATGCGGTGGTACTTAACTTCTCTAGGATAGGGAGCAGCATTTTCACTTTTGGATAAATAGCGTGCCCAATTTCAACTTCCTTCTACTCATCCCCAGAATATAAGATATGCATATTATAAGTAGATTCGGATAGAAAACACTCTGAAGTTTCTAAAACTGTTTGAATCATGTCTGTGAATATAACAGAACTTATGTAGCAGGCAAAACCCTGAGGACTAACCATTCAGATTTTTTTTATTTTATGTCACTGTCTATTCAATGAGTTTTCATTGGGATACTAGATTTTTAATCAACCTGTTTGCAGTTCCTACCGCTTCCACTGGATGTCACCAGTCGTTGGAAATTGGTTGAGGTTATTCCTTTGTGCAATGAAGAAGTACGGCCATCTGGAATCAGTGTAACGAAATGTGTACTGTTTGAGAGTTCCGCAAGACTAGAAAAGTAGCGTTAGTTTGTTGTCCTCCTGTATTGAAAACAGATAGACCCGTCTTCAATTTGATCGATTATTAACCTCTACAGAGTACCTAACCCGGATCCGGGAGCACCCCCCCCCCCCCACACACTGATTAGCATCGCTAGCATAGCGTCACAATTAAATAGTAGCATCTAAATATCATTAAATCACAAGTCCAAGACACCCAATGAAAGACACAGATCTTGTGAATAAAACCACCATTTCAGATTTTTTAAATGTTTTACAGGGAAGACAAAATATGTAAATCTATTAGCTAAACACGTTAGCAAAAGACACCATTTTCTTACTCCAACAGTTTCTTACTCCATCAGGTGCTATCACCAATTCGGCTAAACTAAGATATTGATAGCCACAAACCAACAAACAAATTTATAAGATGACAGTCTGATAACATATTTATGGTATAGCATAGTTTTTTTTTTTTAAATGTGCATTTTTCAGGTATAAATCACAGTTCTACATTGCAGCTGCAATCTGATATAGTGCTGATGCAGCTAGAACAATTACAGAGACCAACGTTATATAACTAATTACTTGTCTTAAAACATTTCAGAAAAAATACACAGCGTACAGACATTGAAAGCCCAACATCTGGTGAATCCAAACAATATTTCAGATTTTTTAAATGTTTTATAGCGAAAACAAAATGTATCGCTAATTAGCATAACCAGGCCAGCCAAAACCAGCTGGACGCGCGCGACCAGTTCACATGCACGACAGATATATGAAATAACATCGTAAATTGGGTCTTACTATTGCTGGTCTTTCATCAGAATGTTGATCAAGGTGTCCTTAGTCCTGATGAGTCGTTCAATCCATTCACAATGGCAACCTCCCCTCTTCATTCAGCCTGGGTACTGGTCGACTGGCACGGTCAATTCCCAAAGTTAAAAAACTCAAAGAACGGAACACGGCAAAACTCCCGAAAAAATTCTAATAATCTGATTAAACTATATTGAAAAAACATACATTACGGTGATATGGTCACATGTAGCAAACAAACTTCGACACGGAGATAGTTTTCATCCATAACGTCAGCATAACAAAAGACAATGCCACCTCTGAAAACGCGCATCTCAGAAACCGGAAGTTGTCGGTCACGCTAAAGAAATAAGTCTTATTTCACGTCAGTACAAGATAAACAAAAAATTTCTCCTCTGACGTCTTCCAAACACCCATAGGAAGAAGTAGGAAGTGTCATTCGGGTCATAGGTGGCGTGACCATATATAGGCAGAGCTTTGAAGCGAGCATACACATCTTGCAATCTTTTTCAGGCTCAGGGAAAGTGCTGTGAAATGACCTGTGTTTGACTCAGAGACTCAATTGGAACGGTTTTAGAAACCACAGCTTGTTTTCTATCCAATGCTATATGGTTATATGCATATAGTAACAGCAATAATTGAATAAGAGGCAGTTTAGTCTGTAGAGGCAATTATGCTAATGCGAAATAGCACCCCCTGTATTCTCAAGAAGTTAACGTTTAAAAATACCTAAATGTTTTGGCAAACTTTAGAGGCAATCTTTGAGATATTTTGTAGTGACGTTGCGCAAATTGGAAGCTGTTTTTTTCTGGATCAAACACGCCAAATAAATGGACAATTTGGATATATATGGACAGAATAAATCGAACAAAAGGACCATTTGTGATGTTTATGGGACATATTGGAGTACCAACAAAAGAAGCTTGTCAAAGGTAAGGCATGATTAATATTTTATTTCTGCGTTTTGTGTTGCGCCTGCAGGGGTGAAATATGCTACACTCTCTTTGTTTACTGTTGTGCTATCATCAGCTAATAGCATCTTATGCTTTCGCCGAAAAGCCTTTTTGAAATCTGACATGTTGGCTGGATTCACAACGAGTGTAGCTTTAATTTGGTATCTTACATGTGTGATTTAATGAAAGTTTGATTTTATATCATTTATTTGAATTTGGCGCTCTACATTTTCCCTGGCTATTAGCCAAGTGGGACGCAAGCGTCCCACATATCCCAGAGAGGTTAACTTCTTGCGACTACAGGGGGTGCTGTTTACTCATTAGCATATTTGCATTACAGATTAAACGGCTTCCTACTCTCCTACTTTATCGTACAATATACATATTATTACTATTATTGGATAGAAAACAGTCTCTAGTTTCTATAGCCGTTGGAATTTTGTCTCTGAGTGGAACAGAACTCATTCTACAGCAATTTCCCTGACATGGAGTCAGATTTCACACATTTTGGCCCCTGATCTGGAGTCAGTTTAAAGGCCACTGTGAATGCTATAAGGATACGGACACTGCTTACGTCTTCCCCTGGATGCCTTTACGTGATGACGCTTTGAATGGTATCGATTGCCCAATCACAGCCACTATAAAACAAAAACACGTGTAGGTAGGAACTCCTTTCCAGCTGCGCCGGACGCACGGTGGACACCGACCCGTTCTTTTTCCAAGCATTAGTGGAGCCAGTAATATTTCTCAGGTCATGTTTTTACTCGTTATTGGAGTTAAAAACATCATAAGGTAGTTAATTTAAACCGTTTTATAGCAATTTATATCCGTTTAGTGCACATTTTGGAACATTTATTTCTGAGACTTTTTGAAGAGTCGGGCAGGTTTCCAGTTCATGCCGAACGCAGTTGGCATTTCCACATGGCAAGAGGACAGCTTTCGACCAAAAGACGATTAGACCCAAGAAAGGATTCTTTGCCCAAGATTCTGATGGAAGAACAGCTCAAAGTAGGAACAATTTATTATGATAAATCGTGTTTCTGTCGAGAAATGTTAATCGCTTATTTAGTCACGTTTATGAGTATTTATGTATAAGAGTAGATCACTGTCTAAGTGGCGCAAGGACATTTTCTGACCAGCTGAGCTACATTTCACATTGTCTAACCATGATTTTGGTGGCTAAATATAAACGTTTTCGATCAAACTCTATATGGATTGTGTAATATGATGTTACAGGAGTGTCATCTGAAGAATTCTGAGAAGGTTAGTGAAAAAATTCATATATTTTTGGCGATGTTGACGTTATCGCTCACTTTGGCTAGAATCAATGCTGGGCTGCTATGTGCTATGTGCTATGCTAATATAACGATTTATTGTGTTTTCGCTGTAAGACACTTAGAAAATCTGAAATATTGTCTGTATTCACAGGATCTGTGTCTTTCGATTCGTGTATGCTGTGTATTTTTACGAAATGTTTGATGATTAGTAAGTAGGTAAACACGTTGCTCTAAGTAGTTTTTCTATTCCATTTGTGACGGTGGGTGCAATTGTAACCTATGCCATCTACCTGAAATATGCACTTTTTTCTAACAAAACCTATCCCATACCATAAATATGTTATCAGACTGTCATCTGATGAGTTTTTTTGTTGGTTAGGGGCTATAAATATCTTAGTTTAGCCGAATTGGTGATGGCTACTGGTGTTGGTGGACAAATAAAAGATGGTGGATTATGCTAATGTGTTTTTAGGTAATAGATGTACATCTTTACATATTGTGTCTTCCCTGTAAAACATTTTAAAAATCGGACATGTTGACTGGATTCACAAGATCTGTGTCTTTCATTAGCTGTATTGGACTTTAATGTGTGAAAGTTAAATATTTAAAAAAAAATTTTTTTTTGAATTTCGCGGCACTGGTTTTTCAGTGGGGGGGGGGGGGGGGGGGTGCCGCTAGCGGCACGCTGATCCTAGACAGGTTAAGAATTATATTGTCTATCAATCGCTGTCCACCCTATATTTTTTAGTCACGTTTATGAGTATTTATGTATACGACTAGATCACTGTCTAATATGGCGCACAACATTGTCTGACCAGCTGGGCAACTTTTGTCATTGTCTAAACATGATTTTGGTGGCTAAATTTGCACATTTTCGAACAAACTGTATATGTATGTTGTAATGTGATGTTACAGGAGTGTCATCTGAAGAATTCTGAGAAGGTTAGTGAAAAAATTAATATATTTTGGCGATGTTTACGTTATCGCTCTCTTTGGCTAGAATCAATGCTCTGGTAACGTTTGCATATGTGGTATGCTAATATAACGATTTATTGTGTTTTCGCTGTAAGACACTTAGAAAATCTGAAATATTGCCTGTATTCACAGGATCTGTGTCTTTCGATTAGTGTATGCTGTGTATTTTTACGAAATGTTTGATGATTAGTAATTAGGTAAACACGTTGCTCTATGTATTTATTCTAGTCCATTTGTGACGGTGGGTGCAATTGTAAACTATGATATCTACCTGAAATATGCACATTTTTTTAACAAAACCTATCCTATACCATAAATATGTTATCAGACTGTCATCTGATGAGGTTTTTTCTTGGTTAGTGGCTATCAATATCTTAGTTTAGCCGAATTGGTGATAGCACCTGATGGAGTAAGAAACTGATGGAGTTAGAAAAGTGGTGTCTTTTGCTAACGTGGTTAGCTAATAGATTTACATACTTTGTCTTCCCTGTAAAACATTTAAAAAATCTGAAATGGTGGCTTTATTCACAAGATCTGTATCTTTCATTATGTGTCTTGGACTTGTGATTTAATGATATTTAGATGCTACTATTTAATTGTGACGCTATGCTAGGCTATGCTACTCAGTGTGGGGGGGGGGGGGGGGGGGGGGGGGTGTGCTCCCGGACCCGGGGCAGATACTCGTGAAAGGTTAATGAATATGATGTCAGTTTGGTTGTCATCTGAGACATTCTGATCAATGATATAATGACATAAACTCTACAGTGGAAAGTCTGCACATTGTAGTTATCGGAGTCACATGGAATTGTTGTTCAATTTAAATGTTTGAATATAAAATTATTGGTGAAGAGATGAAATGTAATTTTAGCTTCCAAATGAGAGATTTGGGTTTTCATAAGGTTAGGGCTCTACTCAATCAGTGGACCGCCCCTGTGAAGAAACATGGGTTATAAAACTTTTCAAACACGCCCTCCTCTCCCTTCCTATATAAAGCCTTGACGACAATATAACCTCCTGTTCCGAGGATGTGAGGACGACGGTCCATACGTTAAAAGGACTAACATGTCAACTACAGAACTAAGCCAACCTCAGTGTGAGCTTTGGTTGCGAATGGTATGAACTTTGAACTCTTATTCACTACAGAAGTGATACCTCCTAGCCATTGAGTTAGCAACAGCAGCTGCAAACGTGGGCTAGGAAAGGACAGATAGAGTATCCTGTCTACCACACAACAACGTTACTACAATGTATCCACCAGAGACATTCTTCAAAGGACAAAGGACTCGGTTGGGAAACACGGCCTTCCATCTACTATCAACCTACCGAAGCGCAGCTCAGAGTAAATATTTATTGCATGTTCCTTTTCCAAATGGGTGGTAATTTAGAATGCATAAGATACTGTATTTACGATAGAGACATCGCTTCTCCCTTTGTCTTCAGTCTTCCCGCTCTTTCACTCAAACCAATCCCCCTTTTCTTTGTGTAACCAGCTGTCATATCTGTTCCGTCCGCTAGAGACGTTTTCCTTTATGACGTAATTTGTAATCAAGGTATGATTCATTCTGTGTATATGTAATGCTGTGTGATTGATTAGGTATTTAGTAAATAAATATTTAAACCCAATTTTGTATTGCTTATTCAACTTGTTAGCCAGGGTTTGTGAAGATAACCAAGAATTTACAACTTTCAGATGAGACTGAATTGAGGTGACGATTAATATTGACTGCTATTGATGTAAAATATTACTAGGTCTTTAAGAGTTTATTCGGAAGATAACAGCTTTATAAATATTATTTCATGGTGCCCCGACTCTCTAGTTAATTACATTTACATGATTAGCTCAATCAGGCAATTTTAATGAATGAGAAACGATTTATAGAATAGCATGTCATATCACTTAATCCGGCATAGCCAAAGACACGACACTAGCTTTCAGGTCATGCGCCTCTAACAATGAGTACACTTCCCTCGAGCCTCATTCTGAACAGTGCTACTTCTTCATTTCTCAAAGGAAAAACCTCAACCAATTTCTAAAGACGGTTGACATTCAGTGGAAGCGATGGGAACTGCAAGAAGGTCCCTTAACCTGTTGAGGATGGGGGCGCTGTTGTGACTATTTATGCTAATCGTGTAATTTTTGAAACGGCTTCCCACAAAATCCTTGATCGTACAATATGCATATTATTATTATTATTGGATAGAAAACAGTCTATAGTTTCTATAGGAGTTGAAATTTTGTCTCTAAGTGGAACAGAGCCCATTCTACAGCAATTTCCCTGACATGGAGTCAGATTTCAGAAATTTTGGCCACTGTTCTGGAGTCAGTTAAAAGGGCACTGTTATTGCTATGACTATACGGACACTGCTTACGTCTTCCCCTGGATGCCTTTACGTGATGACGATTTGAATGGGGTCGATTGCGCGTTCACAGGCACTACAAATTAAAAAACCCTGTAAGTAGGAGCTCCTTTGCAGCTGCGTAATGCGCGTGGAGGACATCGACCTGCTATTTTTCCAAGCGTTAGTTTAGCCTGTTATATTTTTCCGGTCATGTTTTTACTCGTTATAGGAGTTAAAAACATCATAAGGTAGTTAATTTAAAGCGTTTTATAGCAATTTATATCCGTTTAGTGCGATTTTGGGACATTTATTTCTGAAAAGCTGTGAATAGCTGGGCACGCTTCCAGTTCATCCCAAACGCAGTTGGCATTTCCACATGGCAAGAGGACAGCTTTCCACCAAAAGACGATTACTCCCAAGAAAGGATCCTTTGCCCAAGATACTGATGGAAGAACAGCTCAAAGTAGGACATTTTTATTATGATAAATCGTGTTTCTGTCGAAAAATGTTAGTGGCTTAGGACGCCATGTTTTTTGACGTAGCTTCGCTTGGCGCAAACTGTATTGAAAAGTAAGGATAAATTAAAAAATGTAATTCCGCGATTGTATTAAGAATTAAATTGTCTATCAATCCCTGTCCACCCTATATTTTTCAGTCACGTTTATGAGTATTTATGTATAAGAGTAGATCACTGTCTAAGTGGCGCACGGACATTTTCTCACCAGCTTGGCTACATTTCACATTGTCTAACCATGATTTTGGTGGCTAAATATAAACATTTTCGATCAAACTCTATATGGATTGTGTAATATGATGTTACAGGAGTGTCATCTGAAGAATTCTGAGAAGGTTAGTGAAAAAATTAATATATTTTGGCGATGTTGACTTTTATCGCTCACTTTGGCTAGAATCAATGCTGGGCTGCTATGTGCTATGTGCTATGCTAATATAACGATTTATTGTGTTTTCGCTGTAAGACACTTAGAAAATCTGAAATATTGTCTGTATTCACAGGATCTGTGTCTTTCGATTCGTGTATGCTGTGTATTTTTACGAAATGTTTGATGATTAGTAAGTAGGTAAACACGTTGCTCTAAGTAGTTTTTCTATTCCATTTGTGACGGTGGGTGCAATTGTAACCTATGCCATCTACCTGAAATATGCACTTTTTTCTAACAAAACCTATCCCATACCATAAATATGTTATCAGACTGTCATCTAATGAGTTTTTTTCTTGGTTAGGGGCTATAAATATCTTAGTTTAGCCGAATTGGTGATAGCTACTGGTGTTGGTGGACAAATAAAAGATGGTGGATTATGCTAATGTGTTTTTAGGTAATAGATGTACATCTTTACATATTGTGTCTTCCCTGTAAAACATTTTAAAAATCGGACATGTTGGCTGGATTCACAAGATCTGTGTCTTTCATTAGCTGTATTGGACTTTAATGTGTGAAAGTTAAATATTTAAAAAAAAATTTTTGGGGGGAATTTCGCGGCTCTGCCTTTTCAGTGGGGGGGGGGGGGGGGGGAGTGCCGCTAGCGGCACCCTCATCCTAGACTCATCCTAGACTCACCCTCATCCTAGACTCATCCTAAAAATCTGGATTCCCAATGAAATCTCATTGAAAAGAGAGTGACCTCAAAATAAAAAAATCTGAATGGTTTGTCCTCTGGGTTTCGCCTGCCAAATAAGTTATGTTATACTCACAGACATGATTCAAACAGTGTTAGAAACTTCAGTGTTTTCTATCCAAATCTACTAATAATATGCACATCTTAGCTTCTGGGCCTGAATAGCAGGCAGTTTACTTTGGACACGCTTTTCATCCGGACGTGAAAATACTGCCACCTATCCCATTAACAAATAATATTAAAGCTTTAAACTTGTCCATGTTTCAGGCAAACAAAAACCAAGACAAATTTAAAGCACAAATGTAATACTTAAAAGGCAATATATGCCATTTGTCCCACTCAATGTAATATGTTTGTGTGTGTGCGCGCGTGTGTGTGTGTGTGTGTGTGTGTGTGTGTGATGCTCAGAGAATATATTTGATATGATATGTACAGTATTATGTGTGTACAGTAGTATGTGTGTACAGTATTATGTGTGTACCTTATTTTGTGTGTACCTTATTACGTGTTTACAGTATTTTGTGTGTACTGTATTATGTGTTTACAGTATTTTGTGTGTACTGTATTATGTGTGTATTTCTGTGTGTGACTGAGTGTGCCAGTTAGTAAGAATGCCAGTTGGGGAGAGTGTGTGTGTGGGTGTGTGTGTGTGTGCGTGTGTGCGTGCGTGCGTGCGTGCGTGTGTGTGGGACCCTCTACTCTGCAGTGACCCGGAGATAAATCTGCATAGCCAAACCTTCAGCCAGTGAAGTTGGCAACATGTAACTGTGTGTGTGAGTGTCACAATCCTCTGTCCTCTGTTCCTACAACGTCATCCGAGGCCAAGTTATCTGCTGATGAAGGCTGTTTTGTTGCCCACACATCACCACAGGAGCCCTGGGACTGTCAACACCACAGACCCCCCCCCACCCCTACACACTTGCAGGTTATTTGTAAAACATACATAAGACAAGATGACAACTGGATGTGTCAGCACGTTCAGAAAACCAGTTCAGAACAAAAGTGAAAACTGGAAAGTAAACCCTGGCCCTGGAGTTCTGCATATCTCCTGCCTCCCTCTCTCAGGCTAGATTCACTTCCTATCGTTCCTATGGATGAGGCACACACACACACACACACACACACACACACACACACACACACACACACACACACACACACACACACACACACACACACACACACACACACACACACACACACACACACACACACACACACACACACACACACACACAGGGAGCAAGCGAGAAGGTCTGTGTGAGCAGTGATGATCAACAGAGAAAGAGGAAGGGCAAGGCCACAGTGAAAATCCTTTTGGTCCGGTCGATGGCTAGAGCAGCATTACTGGGCTGCCCAGTTCTCTTGGCGTACCATAACAACATGCACACACACACATATACACACAAACACTTACAAACACACACACACAGCATTACAGTGCTCCCCAGGTCGCCTGGCGTCCGGCACAGTTTAGCCTGGCCTGTTAGAGGACATGCAGAGATCTGTATAGAAACAGAGTGTAAACAAGGCTGTGTTAGTCATGTGTAAGGGACAGATTAGCCTGGTGAGCAAACCGAATGTTACACTCCGGGGACAGTCATCAGGAGGTAAAGACACAACACAAGCGGGCCTGCACGCGCACGCGCACGCGCGCACACACACACACACACACACACACACACACACACACACACACACACACACACACACACACACACACACACACACACACACACAAATGCTTACAGACCCAAATACTCACTCACACGGATAGTACATCGTTTTCGTAGCGCCTTACCCAAAGATGCTTGGGTACATACTTTACACACACAAAAACACACAAGCTGTATTACTGAAAAGATCCGTTATGTAAAACCAAACAGGGGGACAGGATCCAAACTGCCATTAATCCTCTGTTGTTTTACACACGCATGGGGCGCATAGCCCTCAGCTAAAGTGGGAAGTGTCAATGTGTGTGGAGGGGTTAAGCCCTCATTTTTTGTGTTACCCCCTTTTTCTCCCCAATTTCGACCTTTTCTCATTCCTGCAATCCCTAACGGGCTCGGGAGGCGAAGGTCAAGTAATGCATCTTCCGAAATATGACCCGCCAAATTGCGCTTCTTAACACCATTAAAACTTCTTGCCACTAGGGGGGTGCCATTTCGACACAGTACAAATTCGTTTCCAAATTAAACTGCCTCGTACTCAATTCTTGCTCGTACAATATGCATATTATTATTACTATTTGATAGAAAACACTCTCTAGTTTCTAAAACCGTTTGAATTATGTCTGTAACTGAAACAGAACTAGACTTAGAGCAATTCTCCTATGAGGATTTGAAAATGCTGAAATCGGCTTGCTGTTCCCAGACCCGTGGATAACTCTGACTGTCTTCTATTGGTTGAGATGCACTGCATACGCCTTCCCCTGGTTGTTAGCGAATAGGGAGTCTTGAAATGGCGTCTCTACGTAGTTCCCAAAGTTTATAAATTGATTGGGAACGAGGTGGCGCATTCTTTTCACCTTCGCTCGGGCGCATTGAGGACCTGGGGACGTTCTTTTGGAACCATCGGTTATAGATCTCAGACATTTCCGGCTGTGTTTTTATTCGATATAGGTGTTGAAGACATCGTAATGTTGTTATTTTGAACCGAATTATATCAGTTTATGTCAGTATATTGCAATTTTCTGGTATTTATTTCCATGGCGCTGTAGGAATGTGGGTATCTCTCTCTTTCGTGCTAATGTTTGCTGCTAATTGCAACTCTGAAGAGGACGTTCTCCAACCTATCAACGATTCTTTTTGACAAAGGACACCTTTCCCAAGATTCTGATGAGAGTTCATCGAAAAGTAAGAACTATTTATGCTGATAATTCATTGTTCTGTTGAAAAATGTCGAATGCATGAAACGCCATTGCTTGCAGTGTAGCATTGCGTTATCGCAGCCTCTATTGCGCAGTAAGGTTAATTTAAAAAATGTAATTCAGCGATTGCATTAAGAACTAATTTGTCTTTCAATTGCTGTCCAACCTATATTTTTTTAGTCAAGTTTATGAATAGTTTTCGATAAGAGTAGGTGGCTTTCCAAGATGGCGCCGGACAGATTGCTTGAGCTCTTGGCTACTTTTCTCATTGTAAAAGCACAATTTGTGCCGCTAAATATGCACATTTTCGAACAAACTCTATATGCATTGTGTAATATGATGTTACAGGACAGTCATCTGAAGAATTCTGAGAAGGTTAGTGAAAAAAATAATATATTTTGGTGGTTTATACGTTATAGCTATTTTTGCCTTGAATCAATGCTGTTGTAATGTTCGCTATTGTGCTAAGCTAATATAACGCTATATTGTGTTTTCGCTGTAAAACACTTAGAAAATCTGAAATATTGTCTTGATTCACAAGATCTGTGTCTTTCATCTGCTGCACGCTGTGTATTTTTAAGAAATGTTTTATGATGAGTAATTAGCTAATACACGATGGTCTCTGTAGTTATTCTAGTCATTTTAGTGAGAGTTGTGATGGGGGCTGCAATGGTAAACTATGACTTATACCTGAAATATGCACATTTTTCTAACAAAACCTATGCTATACAATAAATATGTTATCAGACTGTCATCTGATGAGGTTGTTTCTTGGTTGGTGGCTATTTATAATTTTATTTGGTCGAATTTGTGATAGCTACTGACGCAGTAAGAAAATGGTGGAGTATGGAAGTGGTGTCTTTTGCTAACGTGGTTAGCTAATAGATTTACATATTTTGTCTTCCCTGTAAAACATTTAAAAAATCTGAAATGGTGGCTTTATTCACAAGATGTGTATCTTTCATTTGGTGTCTTGGACTTGTGATTTCATGAACATTTTATTATATGATATCCTTGTGGCTTTAGGCTAGGCTATGCTAGTCAGCTTTTGTGATGGGGGGCTCCCGGATCCGGGTTTGGTAGGCGTTAGAGGTTAAAAACTTGTTAAGGCTAGGGTCCTTTTTTCTCATTTTCCGCCTGACTGACGTGCCCAGAGTAAACTGCCTGTTGCTCAGGCACTGAAGCCAGGATATGCATATAATCGGTACCATTGGAAAGAAAACACTTTGAAGTTTGTAGAAATATTATAATAATGTAGGAGACTCTAAGAATAGATATGGTAGGAGAAAATCCAAAGAAAAGCCAACCAGAATGTTTGTTTTTTGAGAGCCCATGCTCTTACAATGGAAAGTATAGGGAAATAATGCATTCTAGCTCCCTGGTTGCAATTCCTATGGCTGCCACAGGGTGTCAGCAGTCTATGTTCAAGGTTTCAGGCTTGCTACTTCCAAAATGAGTAAGAAATATGAGTTTTAGTACAGGGACACACTCTTGGAAATTCGTGTTTGGGAGCACAATGAAGACAAGACGCACCTGCTAATATATGTTTCCTATTGAACATACTTCTTTCCATTTGAAATATTATAGTTTGATTACATTTTAGGGTATCTGAAGAGTCAATAGAAACATATTTTGACTTGTTTTAACAAAGTTTAGTGGTAGATTTTCGGATTGCTTTCTCTGCATATTGAACAAGTGGATTACTCAAATCGATGGCGCCAACTAAACTGACTTTTTGGGTATAAAAATGGATTTTATCTAAGAAAACAACACTACATGTTATAGCTGGCACCCTTTGGATGACAAATCAGAGGAAGATTTTCAAAAAGTAAGTGAATATTTCATCGCTATTTGTGAATTTATGAAACCTGTGCCGGTTGATTTTTTTTTTGATGTGGGGCGCCGTCCTCAACAATCACATGGTATGCTTTCGCTGTAATGGCTACTGTAAATAGGACAGTGCAGTTAGATTAACAAGAATTTAAGCTTTCAACTGATATAAGACACTTCTATGTACCTACATGTTTATTATCCATAATTTTTATGACAATTTATTTTGAATTGCACGCCCGCCAGTTTCACCGGAAGTTGTCCAACTAGCGGGACGCCTAGCCCTAAGAATTTCGGTAGCCAGCCGCACCAATGTGTCAGAGGAAACACAGTTCAACTGACAACCGGGGTCAACCTGCAGGCAATCGGCCCGCCACTAGGAGTCGCTAGAGCGCGATGGAACATGGAGAATGTGTGTGTGTACGTGTGTGCTAGTGTGCGTGTGTGCGTGCGTGCGTGTGTGTGTGTGTGTGTGTGTGTGTGTGTGTGTGTGTGTGTGTGTGTGTGTGTGTGTGTGTGTGTGTGTGTGTGTGTGTGTGTGTGTGTGTGTGTGTGTGTAATTCTGTGCATCAACAGAAGCTGTCTATGAAGTACGGTAATGTATGGTAATGTGATTACGATTTAATGGAACACAATAATGTGGAAACATATTGTTTCCACATTACATAATTTTTCAAACATGACTTGAAAACCATACACTTCAAAGCCAGCTATACGTTATGAGGATACACTGATTGAAGTCAAGTGGGAGTTTCACAACCATCTCCCTGGTCCTCTGTAGCTCAGTTGGTAGAGATTAGCTCTTGCAATGCCAGGATAGTTGGTTTGATTCACATGTATGCGGGCATGACTGTGAGTTGCTTTGGATTAGTGTCTGCTAATTCCCATGCGTTATTATTACATACTGAGCATCTGTTGAAGACTCGTTCAGATTACTATGTACCATGTAAGAGCCCTGTGAAAAATGTATATTATAACCAATTCAAACGGCACATATATCTCTGTGCAAATGCACGCATGCACACACACACACACACACATGTACACAGAAACACACACACATACCCAGAACCATACACACATACATCAGCATGATTGTGTCAGTGCTGCAAGCAAAGCAGTTCTCCTCCAGTATTTCCCACCCCTTCACAACAGATAGGGAAAGCCGTCTCTCCTCCAGTATTTCCCACCCCTTCACAACAGACAGGGAAAGCCGTCTCTCCTCCAGTATTTCCCACCCCTTCACAACAGACAGGGAAAGCAGTTCTCCTCCAGTATTTCCCACCCCTTCACAACAGACAGGGAAAGCAGTTCTCCTCCAGTATTTCCCACCCCTTCACAACAGACAGGGAAAGCAGTTCTCCTCCAGTATTTCCCACCCCTTCACAACAGACAGGGAAAGCCGTCTCTCCTCCAGTATTTCCCACCCCTTCACAACAGACAGGGAAAGCAGTTCTCCTCCAGTATTTCCCACCCCTTCACAACAGACAGGGAAAGCAGTTCTCCTCCAGTATTTCCCACCCCTTCACAACAGACAGGGAAAGCCGTCTCTCCTCCAGTATTTCCCACCCCTTCACAACAGATAGGGAAAGCCGTCTCTCCTCCAGTATTTCCCACCCCTTCACAACAGACAGGGAAAGCCGTCTCTCCTCCAGTATTTCCCACCCCTTCACAACAGATAGGGAAAGCAGTTCTCCTCCACTATTTCCCACCCCTTCATGACAGACAGGGAACGCAGCCTGCAGTAGGGGTGAGTGGGCCAGTCTACCCCCAGACAGACAAAGAGTCCTACATGTCAGTGTCTGACAGGAACTCTGTACACACACACACACACACAATTTCAGAAACACACACACACACACACACACACACACACACACACACACACACACACACACACACACACACACACACACACACACACACACACACACACACACACACACACACACACACACACACACACACACACACACACACACCTAGCAGGGAAATGTAATTGGCTGTGTGGTTGACACCTCTGTTAACTCCATCAAACTGAGAAGGTAACTTTGTCTCTGTTTAATTCTGTCCTCAGTAGGCACACTGTGATGTCTGTTATTTACTACTGTTACTATCACCATTATCCTGGCTCTCAACTTCTTCCATGCCCTCCCTCCTCTCTTCCCATTACCTCTATCACTCTCTCTTAAATCAAACCTACGGGCTGTGGGGTTGCTGGCCAAATGACTTATCATGTGCAGTCACAACCCCTTGCTTTTACAGCCATTGTCATTTCCTCCCTCCCCTGTATATACCATTCTCCTGCTTCCTCCTTCCCTTCAACATTATTTCCTTTTTACCCTCTCTTGCTTCTCTCACTCTCTTGCCTTGTCCTTCTCTCACCACTCTCTCTTTCTTCCTCTCTCCAGGAATGTCCATCAGTGCCAACTTGGTCTAGCTTAAATACATCTATGACCACATTATCCATTTCAATCCATTATCCATCAACATAACAACCACATCCCTCTCTCCCTCTTTCACTTACAGTTGTTTTGGATTGCTTACACACTAAAATTAAAAGTAGTACACTATTAGCAAAACCTTACACCCAAGAAGCAAAACATCAGCCCATATTTGCACAACTATAAGCACATTGTCAACCTCACTGTCACGTTCCTGACCTATTTATGTTAGTTTTTGTGTGTTAGTTGGTCAGGACGTGAGGTTGGGTGGGCATTCTATGTTATCTGTTTCTATGTTGGTTTTGGTTTGCCTGGTATGGCTCTTGATTAGAGGCAGGTGGTTTGCGTTTGCCTCTAATTAAGAGTCATATTTAGGTAGGGCATTCTCACTGTTTGTTTGTGGGTGATTGTCTCCTGTGTCAGTATGTATGTTCGTACCACACTGGACTGTAGCGTTTGTTTGTTTCGTTTCGTTTCGATGTCGTCTGTTTCCTGTACGTAAGTTTATGTTTAGTTATGTAAGTTTATGTTCAGGTCTCGTCAACGTCGTTTTGTTATTTTGTAGTTTTGAAAGTGTTTTGTTTCGTTTCGTGTTACCATCTTTATCGTTGTTATAATAAAGATGGCTTATTTCCCAAATGCTGCGTATTGGTCTGAAGATCCTTCTCTCCTCACCTCATCCGAGGATGAGGAGAGCACAAGCCGTTACAGAATCACCCACCACGCTAAGACCAAGCGGCCAGGGAGAAATAAACGGAGTAAGGGACAGAAGAAGGAGCAATGGACATGGGAGGATTTATTGGATGGAAAAGGTGTCTACACATGGGAGGAGATCCTAGCTGGTAGAGATCGCCTCCCATGGGAACAGCTGGAGGCACTGAGGAGAGCGGAGGCTACCGGAGAGAGGAACCGGAGCTATGAGGGAACGCGTCTGGCACGGAAGCCCGAAAAGCCCGTAAGTAATTCCCAAAAATTTCTTGGGGGGGGGCTAGGAGGTAGTGGGCCAAGGGCAGGTAGGAGACCTGCGCCCACTTCCCAGGCTTACCGTGGAGAGCGGGAGTACGGGCAGGCGCCGTGTTACGCAGTAGAGCGCACGGTGTCTCCTGTACGAGTGCATAGCCCAGTGCGGGTTATTCCACCTCCCCGCACTGGTAGGGCTAGACTGAGTATTGAGCCAGGTGTCATGAGGCCGGCTCAACGCGTCTGGTCTCCAGTGCGTCTCCTCGGGCCGGCATACATGGCACCTGCCTTACGCATGGTTTCCCCGGTTCGCCTACATAGGCCGGTGCGGGTTATTCCACCTCCCCGCACTGGTCGGGCAACCGGGAGCATTCAACCAGGTAAGGTTGGGCAGGCTCAATGCTTAAGAGTGCCAGTACGTCTCCACGGTCCGGTATTTCCGGCACCACCTCCCCGCCCCAGCCTAGTACCTACAGTGTATACACTACGCACTAGGCTACCAGTGCGTATCCTGAGCCCTGTTCCTCCTCCACGCACTCTCCCTGTAGTGCGTGTATCTAGCCCGGTGCCTCCAGTTCCGGCACCACGCACTAAGCTACCAGTGCGTCTCCAGAGCCCTGTACAAACTGTATCTTCTCCCCCTACTAATCCTGATGTGCTTGTCCTCAGCCCGGCGTCACCAGTGCCGGTACCACGCATCAGGGATAGAGTAGGCTTTGAGAATACAGTGTGCCCTGTCCCTGCTCCCCGCACTAGTAGGAAGGTGCTTGTCATTAGCACGGTGCCTCCAGTTCCGGCACCACGCACCAGGTCTACAGTGTACCGTATCCGGCCAGAGCCATCCGTCTCCCCAGCGCCATCTGAGCCATCCGTCTCCCCAGCGCCATCTGAGCCATCCGTCTCCCCAGCGCCATCTGAGCCATCCGTCTCCCCAGCGCCATCTGAGCCATCCGTCTCCCCAGCGCCATCTGAGCCATCCGTCTGCCAGGAGCCTGCAAAGCCGCCCGTCTGCCATGAGCCTGCAAAGCCGCCCGTCTGCCATGAGCCTACAGAGCCGTCAGCCAGACAGGAGCCGCTAGAGCCGTCAGCCAGACAGGAGCCGCTAGAGCCGTCAGCCAGACAGGATCTGCCAGAGCCGCCAACCAGACAGGAGCCGCTAGAGCCGTCAGCCAGACAGGATCTGCCAGAGCCGCCAACCAGACAGGATCTGCCAGAGCCGCCAACCAGACAGGATCTGCCAGAGCCGCCAACCAGACAGGATCTGCCAGAGCCGCCAACCAGACAGGATCTGCCAGAGCCGCAAACCAGACAGGATCTGCCAGAGCCGCCAGCGAGCCATGAGCAGCCAGAGCCGTCAGAGCGCCATGAGCAGCCAGAGCCGTCAGAGCGCCATGAGCAGCCAGAGCCGTCAGAGCGCCATGAGCAGCCAGAGCCGTCAGAGCGCCATGAGCAGCCAGAGCCGTCAGAGCGCCATGAGCGTCGAGAGCCGTCAGCCTGCCATGAGCGTCGAGAGCCGTCAGCCTGCCATGAGCGTCGAGAGCCGTCAGCCTGCCATGAGCGTCGAGAGACGTCAGCCTGCCATGAGCGTCGAGAGCCGTCAGCCTGCCATGAGCGTCGAGAGTCGTCAGTCAGCCATGAGCTGCCCTTCAGCCTGAAAAGGCTAGATACCCAGAACTGCCCATCAGTCCAGAGCTGTCTCTCTGTCCGGAGCTGCCTTTCAGTCCGGAGTTGCCCCTCTATCCTGATCTCCCTCTCTATCTTTATCTACCTCTATAGTCTTATCTATCCCTCTGTCTTGGTTTATCTCTCTGTCCCGGTGTTGTCATTATTAGATATGTTATTAGGAAGATTTTGTGGGGGAAGGAAGAGGGTGGACATTCTTGGAGGGAGGAGGCTAGGATGGATTATGGTGGGGTGGGAACCGCGCCCGGAGCCTGAGCCACCACCGTGGTTAGATGCCCACCCAGACCCTCCCCTAGACTTTGTGCTGGTGCGTCCGGAGTTCGCACCTTGTGGGGGGGGTACTGTCACGTTCCTGACCTATTTATGTTAGTTTTTGTGTGTTAGTTGGTCAGGACGTGAGGTTGGGTGGGCATTCTATGTTATCTGTTTCTATGTTGGTTTTGGTTTGCCTGGTATGGCTCTTGATTAGAGGCAGGTGGTTTGCGTTTGCCTCTAATTAAGAGTCATATTTAGGTAGGGCATTCTCACTGTTTGTTTGTGGGTGATTGTCTCCTGTGTCAGTATGTATGTTCGTACCACACTGGACTGTAGCGTTTGTTTGTTTCGTTTCGTTTCGATGTCGTCTGTTTCCTGTACGTAAGTTTATGTTTAGTTATGTAAGTTTATGTTCAGGTCTCGTCAACGTCGTTTTGTTATTTTGTAGTTTTGAAAGTGTTTTGTTTCGTTTCGTGTTACCATCTTTATCGTTGTTATAATAAAGATGGCTTATTTCCCAAATGCTGCGTATTGGTCTGAAGATCCTTCTCTCCTCACCTCATCCGAGGATGAGGAGAGCACAAGCCGTTACACTCACACTTGTTTCAAAACTCTACACACAGTGATTTGCAAAACACTAAACACACTTAACATACATTACACACAAAAATCTATCATGAAGTCACGTCCTTGCAATACCAAAGCACTGACTGTCAAATTACCACACCGTCCAACCAATTGGTTCAACACAGTCATCAGGTGTGCAAACACTCGTTTGCTTAATTGTAGACACACCAATCAGGTGTATAAGCACTATAAAAAGCAGCAGGTGAGTTCATCGGTCTTCAACGCACAATGGAAAGAGTCAGAGAAAGAGTAAGACGAGGAGGAGGAGAACGAGGAGGAGGAGGAGCACGAGGAGAACGAGGAGGACGAGGAGGAGGAGGAGGAGGAAGGGGAAGAAGAGGAAGACAAGAAGGTGCTCAAAGAGGACCGAATCTGACAAATGAGATCCGCGCAACACTGGTTGACCACGTTGTCAACCACGGCCTGACGCTGAGGGAGGCTGGACTGCGAGTACAGCCAAATCTAAGCCGATATACAGTAGCAAGTGTGATGAGAACATTACGACTGGAAAATAGGTATTGTAAAAATATCATCATATCAAAAACATCTGCATGGTTTCAGTAACTGCTTACAGTACTGTATTCTATGCACTATCAGCACTTCTGTTACCTTTTCCTGTGAAATTACTGTACTATTGTATACTGTTTTTTTTCTACATAGGATTGAGGGTCAGGGACGACAAGGGGGAAGGCCTCCTATGTTCACAGAACAGCAAGAGAGGGAGATAGTAAACATGCTTTTGGCCAACAATGCTATAACACTCAAGCAGCTCCAAGCTAACATTGTCAATAACCACGCCATTTTCAACGCATCCTAAAAAAAAAACATATTCAAATGAAGCAAATTTATCGAGTGCATTTCGAGCGCAATTCCGAAAGGGTGAAACGACTGCGGCATGATTATGCAGAGGTATGTATTCACTTTAGCAGTGTGATCTTGCATACTGTCTCATAATCTTTTACTGTACTGTAATATGTATACTAGATCTACACTGAACTACACAATTTTGCCTGACACTGTTTTTCAGAGAGTTTTACGAATGGATGGAGAGGAGATCCAGCATGAGTTCATTTACGTAGATGAGGCTGGGTTCAACCTGACGAGAACACGAAGGAGGGGAAGAAACATCATTGGCCACAGGGCTATAGTCAATTTCCCAGGGCAACGTGGGGGTAATATAACACTCTGTGCAGCCATTACACAGAATGGGGTCCTCCACCGCCATGCCCATATGGGCCCTTACAACACAGCACTCATACTGACATTCTTGGACCAATTGCACAACATAACAGCAGCAAATCAAATCGATCATATGCAATACATTGTTGTCTGGGACAATGTGTCTTTCCACCGCTCTGCTCTGGTTCAGAACTGGTTTCAGAAACATCCACATTTCACCGTCCTATATCTTCCACCATACTCTCCATTCCCCAACCCTATAGAAGAGTTTCTCGGCATGGCGGTGGAAGGTATATGAGCTCCGTCTCCAGGCTGAGGTACCCCTCATCCAAGCCATGGAGGAGGCCTGTGACCAGATGGAGGTAGCAGCAATGCAAGGATGGATTCGTCATTCGAGACGTTTCTTTCCAAGGTGTCTTGCTAATGACAATGACAATAGTGTCTTGAAAACACGGGCCCTGTTTTGAAAATCGTGCTTAAGCAATCAAAAAAAACTGTAAGGGTGTGCAAGAACCTCAACCATAGCAGCAACCATAGCAACCACAGCAACCATATTAACCCCAGCAACCACAGCAACCACAGTAACCACAGCAACCACAGCAACCACAGATCATCTCTCTGCAAATCCCTCCTCCATTTTTTTACCCATCTCTCTCTCTCTCTCTCTCTCTCTCTCTCTCTCTCTCAAAATTAAATTTCAATTCAATTCAAGGGGCTTTATTGGAATGGGAAACATATTTTAACATTGCCATAGCAAGTGAGGTAGATAATATACAAAAGTGAAATAAACATTAAAAATGAACAGTAAACATTTAACATACAGAAGTTTCAAAAGAATAAAGACATTACAAATGTCATATTATATGTGTATATACAGTGTTGTAACGATGTACAAATGGCTAAAGTACAAAAGGGAAAATAAATAAACATAAATATGGGTTGTATTTACAATGGTTTTTGTCCTTCACTGGTTGACCTTTTCTTGTGGCAAAAGGTCACAAATCTTGCTGCGGTATGGCCCACTGGTATTTCACCCAGTAGATATGGGAGTTTATCAAAATTGGGCTTGTTTTCAAATTCTTTGTGGATCTGTGTTATCTGAGGGAAATATGTGTCTCTAATATGGTCATATATAGGGCAGGAGGTTAGGAAGTGCAGCTCAGTTTCCACCTCATTTTGTGGGCAGTGTGCACATAGCCTGTCTTCTCTTGAGAGCCATGTCTGCCTACGGCAACGTTTCTCAATAGCAAGGCTATGCTCACTGAGTTTGTACATAGTCAAAGCTTTCCTTAAGTTTGGGTCAGTCACAGGGGTCAGGTATTCTTCCACTGTGTACTATCTGTTTGGGCCAAATAGCATTCTAGTTTGCTCAGTTTTTTTTGTAAATTCTTTCCAATGTGTCAAGTTATTATCTTTTTGTTTTCTCATGATTTTGTTGGGTCTAATTGTGTTGCTGTCCTGGGGCTCTGTGGGGTGTGTTTGTGTTTGTGAACAGAGCCACAGGACCAGCTTGCTTAGGGGACTCTTCTCCAGGTTCATCTCTCTGTAGGTGATTGCCTTGTTATGGAAGGTTTGGGAATCACTTCCTTGTAGGTGGTTGTAGAATTTAACGGCTCATTTCTGGATTTCGATAATTAGTGGGTTTCGGCATAATTCTGCTCTGCATGCATTATTTGGTGTTCTACGTTTTTCACGGAGGATCTTTTTGCAGAATTCTGCATGCAGAGTCTCAATTTGGTGTTTGTCCCATTTTGTGAATTATTGGTTGGTGAGCGGACCCCAGACCTCACAACAATAAAGGACAATGGGTTCTATTACTGATTCAAGTATTTTTAGCCAGATCCTAATTGATATATTGAATTTTATGTTCCTTTTGATGGCATAGAATGCCCTTCTTGCCTTGTCTCTCAGATCATTCACAGCTTTATGGAAGTTACCTGTGGCGCTGATGTTTAGGCCAAGGTATGTATAGTTTTTATGTGTGCTCTAGGAAAATAGTGTATAGATGGAATTTGTATTTGTGGTCCTGGCGACTGGACCTTTTTTGGAACACCATTATTTTGGTCTTACTGAGATTTACTCTCAGGGCCCATGTCTGTCAGAATCTGTGCAGAATATCTAGGTGCTGCTGTAGGCCCTCCTTGGTTGTTGACAGAGGCACCAGATCATCAGCAAACAGCAGACATTTGACCTCAGACTCTAGTAGGGTGAGGCCGGGTGCTGCAGACTTTTCTAGTGCCCGCCCAAATTCATTGATATATACAGTATGTTGAAGAGGGTGGGGCTTAAGCTGCATCCCTGTCTCACCCCACGGCCCTGTGGGAAGAAATGTGTGTGTTTTTTGCCTATTTTAACCGCACACTTGTTTTTTGTGTACACAGATTTTATAATGTTGTATGTTTTACCCCCAACACCACTTTCCATCAATTTGTATTGAGGACCCTCATGCCAAATTGAGTCGAAGGCTTTTTTGAAATCAACAAAGCATGAGAAGACTTTGCCTTTGTTTTGGTTTGTTTGTTTGTCAATTAGGGTGTGCAGGGTGAATACATGGTCTGTTGTACGGTCATTTGGTAAAAAGCCAATTTGACATTTGCTCAGTATATTGTTTTCACTGAGGAAATGTACGAGTCCGCTGGTAATGGTAATGCAGAGGATTTTCCCAAGGTTGCTGTTGACACATTTCCCACGGTAGTTATTGGGGTCAAATTTGTCTCCACTTTTGTGGATTGGGGTGATCAGTCCTTGGTTCCAAAAATTGGGGAAGATGCCAGAGCTAAGGATAATGTTAGAGTTTTAGTGTAGCCAATTGGAATTTCTTGTCTGTACGTTTGATCATTTCATTAAGGATACCATCAACACCACATGCGTTTGTGGGTTGGAGGGTTTTTATATTGTCCTGTAGCTCATTCAAGGTAATTGGATAATCCAGGGGGTTCTGGTAGTCTTTAATTGTTGATTCTAAGATTTGTATTTGATCATGAATATGTTTTTGCTATTTGTTCTTTGTTATAGAGCCAAAAAGATTGGAGAAAAGGTTTACCCATACATCTCCATTTTGGATAGATAATTCTTTGTGTTGTTGTTTCTTTAGTGTTTCCCAGAAGTGGTTAGAGTCTATGGATTCTTCAATTACATTGAGCTGATTTCTGACGTGTTGTTCCTTCTTTTTCCGTAGTGTATTTCTGTATTGTTCTAGCGATTCACCATAGTGAAGGCGTAGACTCAGATTTTCCGGGTCTCTATGTAACTAAGTCAGAAAAAGAACAAATTCTTATTTTACAATGATGGCCTATCCTGGCCAAACCCTCCCCTAACCCAGACGATCCTGGGCAATTGTGTGCTGCCCTATTGCACAACCTTTGAAGCTGTCTCTAAAATGTTGTCTCACCTAGCTATTTTAAGATGAATGCACTAACTGTAAGTCACTCTGGATAAGAGAATCTGCTAAATGACTAAAATGTTAAAATGTAAATCAACTTATTGAACAAAAACAACTTGTTTAAAATCTGAGCTGAAACTCTCTCTGGGCCCAGGGCCTCAAGAGCAGGCTGTGCCCTCTGCTTGCCATGCCAAGATTGGAGCTCTCCCTGGAAGATTCGTCTCCCAGCACTGGTCCCTGTGTGCTGGGTTACTGAGATGATGCTGTGCCACGGGGAGACAGCCCTGTGTTTCTGCACTGCACTATACTTGTCAGCCTTAATTCCTTTTAGATTCATGTCCTCCGTACTCCCTCTGTCACTATGAGCTTCATGTTCTCTCTACTCCCTCTGTCACTATGAGCTTCATGTTCTTTCTATCCCCTTCTGTCACACTGCCTTCATGTCTTCCTCTCTCTTTCTTATTCCCTCTGTTTTTAGTCTTCCTCTCATCTCACTCTCTCTTTTCCTGCCTCCACATGTACTCTCCCTGTTATGTCTTTTGTCATCTGTCTTTCCCCATCTTTCTCCATCTGTGAGTTCCTCTCCTCTCTGTCTGTCTGTGAGTTCCCCTCCTCTCTGTCTGTCTGTTAGTTCCCCTCCTCTTTGTCTATCTGCAAGTTTCCTTCCTCGCCGTTTGTCTGTGAGTTCCCCTCCTCTCCGTTTGTCTGTGAGTACGCCTCCTCTCTGTCTGTCTGTGAGTTCCCCTCCTCTCTGTCTGTATGTGAGTTCCCATCCTTTCTGTCTGTCTGTGAGTTTCCCTCCTATCTTTCTGTCTGTGAGTTCCCCTCCTCTCTGTCTGTATGTGAGTTCCCATCCTCTCTGTCATTGCCAGGTCTCTGGTCGTGACGGAGAGCACACTGCTGTGTTTGTCTCAGCATCTCAGAGATTTGACTAATGAAGCGCAACGTGGGCCTAGCTGGGACAGGGGCCCAGTACTGACAGGGTACTGCTGGTGTTCAGAGATACAACCAGTATACAACCAGTATGGTGTGTGTGTGGTGTGTGTTTAGGAATGTTTGTTGTAGCTCTGAAGGAAAACAGATGGAGGCATTTGGAGCCAAGAGGAAGGCAACTCTCAAGTGATGTTTCATTCAGAGCTGACGAACGAAGGGAACAGCAGAAAAGGAGAGGAACATGAGATGGTGGATGAAGAGAGGGGAAGGGGAGGGACTGTTCTTTTCAAAAGTACAGTATGTTTGAACATGCATGTGTGCGTGCGTGTGTGTTTATGTGTGCGTTTTTCTCTTGTGTGTTTGTGTTTATGTGTGCGCGCGCGCGTGTGTGTGTGTGTGTAAGCAGATTGTGTTTATGAATGTCTAACTAAACACAGATTGGGGACATAACCTGATCATGGTGGCACTGGGCCAATGTTGTGTTTATGTCTTCACAGCTTATGTCATCTGAATTGACAGATGTTGGCAGTATATATCAGATAATTAAACCTGGCCTTGCATGCCAGTCCCTCCTCATTGTGTTGTCATCATTGTGTCGTCATCATTGTGTCATCTTCATTGTGTCATCATCATTGCGTCGTCATCATTATGTTGTCATCATTGTGTCATCATCATTGCGTCGTCATCATTATGTTGTCATCATTGTGTCATCATCATTGCGTCGTCATCATTATGTTGTCATCATTGTGTCATCTTCATTGTGTCGTCATCATTATGTTGTCATCATTGTGTCGTCATCATTGTGTCATCATCATTGCGTCGTCATCATTATGTTGTCATCATTGTGTCATCATCATTGTGTCGTCATCATTATGTTGTCATCATTGTGTCATCTTCATTGTGTCGTCATCATTATGTTGTCATCATTGTGTCATCTTCATTATGTTGTCATCATTGTGTCATCTTCATTGTGTCGTCATCATTATGTTGTCATCATTGTGTCATCTTCATTATGTTGTCATCATTGTGTCATCTTCATTGTGTCGTCATCATTATGTTGTCATCATTGTGTCATCTTCATTGTGTCGTCATCATTGTGTCGTCATCATTATGTTGTCATCATTGTGTCATCTTCATTATGTTGTCATCATTGTGTCGTCATCATTATGTTGTCATCATTGTGTCATCTTCATTGTGTCGTCATCATTGCGTCGTTATCATTATGTTGTCATCATTGTGTCATCATCATTGTGTCATCATCATTGTGTCATCTTTCATTGTGTCATCATCATTGTGTCGTCATCATTATGTTGTCATCATTGTGTCATCTTCATTGTGTCGTCATCATTATGTTGTCATCATTGTGTCATCTTCATTGTGTCGTCATCATTGTGTTGTCATCATTGCAGAATATTTTTGCTATCTCTATTGTCTGGACTGGCATGCTTTAGAACATATGTGGAGATGATAGAAGTTGATGCCATCACTAATGTACAAGTGCCTTCTTCCTAACCTGCATTCATATTGGCAATGAAATGCCAGTGGCATGAATAACTTGAGTGTGTTGATAACTAGGTTATGAATCAGTCCTCATCCTCTGCTTCTACTTGTATTCAGTTCTAAACAAGCAATAAGCTCATTCTCAAATATCACATTAGTTATAATAACAGTTATTAGTCAAGCAGAGAATTGTGTTGTACTGTATAATATAAAACATACAAGAGACACAGTTAAGTGTAGCCCTCATCAAGCTATTAACAAGACGTGTCTAATGCGGCATCAGCAGTTTGATAGAAACATGAACACATTTAATCAGTGACACTTCATGTGTTGTTAATAATGAATAATCACTTAGATCCTCTCAAAATAATCTCTCTTATTCCTGATGGGAAGTTGCTCTGAGCAGCTTTCTAACATCCTCCTTTTCACAACTTTTAAGTAAAAAACCTCAAAACTCTGAGAAGGTTTGTACATGAGTTTCCTCCGTACCTGGGTGACATACTAAAGGCAGTGGGGAGAACTGCTTTGTGTTTGACCAGAACTAAGGATATCAGATTTCAATTTGGATTCTTATTATTATCTGAATCCTTCTCCTACAAATCTAACCATTGTCCTCTGTTTTAAACCATCTTACCAGAAAACATACATAATGAGTCATCATAAAACCAAGGAAGAAAGGAAAGATTTTACTCATCACAAAGCCAAGGTTGGGCAAAATTAAGGGAATCATCCCTTAACCAAGGACATTCATGAAGTTATACACGCAACATTAAAAGGACAACTCAAGTTTCTCTACAGGAATGCTGTTCCTATTCCTCATCATCATTGTGTTGTCATCATTGTGTTGTAATCATTGTAATGTCCTCATTATGTTGTCCTCGTTGTGTTGTCCTCATTGTGTTGTGATCATTGTATTGTCCTCATTATGTTGTCCTCCTTGGACTGTCCTCACTGTGTTGACCTAATTGTGTTGTCATCATTGTGTGTCTCTAATTGTGTTGTCATCATTTTGTTATAATTTTATTGTCCTCATTATGTTGTCCTCATTGTGTTGTCCTCAGTGTTTTGTCCTCATTGTATTGTCCTCTTTGTGTTGTCAACATTGTGTTGTCCTCATTGTGTGGTCATCATTGTGTTGTCAACATTGTGTTGTCAACATTGTATTCTCCTCATTATGTTGTCCTCTTTGTATTGTCCTCATTATGTTGTCATCATTGTGTGGTCCTCATTGTGTTGTCCTCATTGTGTTGTTATCATTGTATTCTCCTCATTATGTTGTCATCATTGTGTGGTCCTCATTGTGTTGTTATCATTGCACCTTATTTTAGGTATCTCTGAAGTTTGTGTTTATTCGTTGCAGATGTTCTATGTGTAGAGTATACATAATTAGCTTCTGCTAAACTCGTACATGCCTTCACTATAGCATTAAACAACGCCTCTTACAACAATGCACCATGACCCAATCTGCTCTGTTATCCCAGGTTCTATTATCCCAGGCTCTATTATCCCAGGCTCTATTATCCCAGGTTCTATTATCCCAGGTTCTATTATCCCAGGTTCTATTATCCCAGGCTCTATTATCCCAGGCTATATTATCCCAGGCTCTATTATCCCAGGCTCTATTATCCCAGGCTCTATTATCCCAGGCTCTATTATGCCAGGCTCTATTATCCCAGGTTCTCTTATCCCAGGCTCTCTTATCCCAGGTTCTATTATCCCAGGTTCTATTATCCCAGGTTCTATTATCCCAGGCTCTATTATCCCAGGCTCTATTATCACAGGCTCTATTATCTCAGGCTCTATTATCACAGGTTCTATTATTCCAGGCTCTATTATCCCAGACTCTATTATCCCAGACTCTATTATCCCAGACTCTATTATCTCAGGCTCTATTATCTCAGGCTCTATTATCCCAGGCTCTATTATCCCAGGCTCTATTATTCCATGCTCTATTATCCCAGGATCTATTAACCCATGTTCTATTTTCCCAGACTCTGTTATCCCAGGCTCTATTATCCCAGGCTCTATTATCCCAGGCTCTATACAAGACAGCGAATCATTTTTCTAAACCACTGAAAATCTGGTGTTTCCATGTCAAACAGTTTTGTTATATTTCAGTCTTCTCTGACGTAAATAAAGTGTAATATGGAGATGCAAACACAGAATGTAATACATTCCATCTCTATTTCTGACATGGTACAGGTGTCTTCTTTGTTTAAGCCCATAACCATGTTTGTGAGGTGTATCATTTTGTTTCAAAGTAGATTTGTTTAAGACTACCAAGAAACACTCTGTGTGACCCTGATTTAAGCCACTGCAGTAAAAGGTTTTACCCGGCAGATGAGTGTTGAACTTTTCAACCCAGGTGTCATTCTCATGGACAAGCCTGTTAAAAGTCACCTCCTGCTATTCAGTCGCATGGCAATGAACAGAGACATCACAGCAAACCTGTCATTCCATCATTCCATCTTTCTCTCTCTCTTATATATTTCTGTTAAAACCTGCTGCCATATAAAGGGATTGCCATGATCCTAATAAACAGATACAGTTCCTTCAGAAAGTATTCACACCTCTTGACTTATTCCAAATGTTGTTATGTTACAGCCTGAATGAAAAATCAATAAAAACATGTTTTTTTTCTCACCCATCTACACACAATAACCCAAAAAGACAAAGTGAAAACATGTGTTTAGAAATGTTTGCAAATCATTTAAAAAGAAATACAGACTTTTCTTATTTACATAATTATTGACACCCCTGAGTCAGTTCATGTTAGAATCACATTTGGCAGCGATTACAGCTTTGAGTCTCTAAAAGCTTTGCGCACCTGGATTGTATAATATTTCCTCATTATTATTTTCAAAATTCTTCAAGCTCTGTTAAATTGGCTGTTGATTATTGCTAGACAACTATTTTAAAGTCTTGCCATAGATTTTCAAGCAGATTTACATTACTAATCAAATGTTTGGACACATCTACTCATTCCAGGGTTTTTCTTTATCTTGTACTATTTTCTACATTGTCGGATAATAGTGAAGACATCAAAAATACTAAATACCACATATGGAATCATGTAGTAACCAAAAAAGTGTTAAACAAATCAAAAAAAAAATGTATATGTCACGATCGTCGTTACGTGAAAGAGAGGAGGACCAAGGCGCAGCGTGAAATGAACACATATTTAATAAACGAAGACGAAGAACACTTACAAACTAAACAAAACAACAAACCGACGAACGTGAAGCTATACAGACTAAGTGCTAACATGCAACATAGACATAGACAATCACCCACGACATACCCAATGAATATGTCTGCCTAAATATGGTTCCCAATCAGAGACAACGATAGACAGCTGTCTCTAATTGAGAACCAATCTAGGCAACCATAGACATACAAACACCTAGACTGAACACTGCCCCATAAACATACAAAAACACATACATCCCCTATGTCACATCCTGACCTAACTAAAAATAATAAAGAAAACAAAGATTACTAAGGCCAGGGCGTGACAGTATATTTGAGATTCTTCAAAGTAGCCACCCTTTGCCTGATGACAGCTTTGCACACTCTTGTGGTTGAATCTTTGTTTGAAATTCACTGCTCGATTGAAAAAATCGATTGAAGAAAATTGTATGTGTGGGGTACAGACAGGAGATAGTCAGTGAAAAATCATCTTAAACACTCTTATTGCACACAGAGTGAGTCCATGTAACATATTATGTGACTTGTTTTTTCGCCTGAACTTATTTCATTTGCTATAACAAATGGGTTGAATACTTATTGACTGAATACTTTTCTTTTTTCATTTGTAAACATTTTGGAAAAAAATTATTTGAGTTTGACATTATGGAAAATTGTTTATAGGCCAGTGACAAAAAAACAACATTTAGTAAACTTTAAATTCAGACTGTAACACAACAAAATGTGAAAAGAGTCCAGGGGTGTGAATACTTTCTGAATGCACCATCAGACCAGTAGTATATTAAGAAAGTGATGACCCTGGAACACTTGCTTGTCCTATATGTAATGCAAAAAGACATGTCGAATTATGCGGACATTTGGACGCATATGTTTCATCCTCAGATAAGACCAGCCATTAAAGTCCAGTAAAGTCCATGACAAAGTCATGAAATTGCCTCGCTGTATCTCTGGTTATGTCATCCAGACCCGGACTCACTCATGTCCATACGTACGCCACAGTCAAATAATCTCCTTCAAGGCAGCAGCAGTCAAATCAATGACCATATCCTTGTATAAATGTGAAATATACTGCTTATATAACTAAACGCAGAGTTATCTTCAACACATTGCATCCCTAGTCAGAGCGTGGCTTGCACCAATCAATTCACTTGCCCTACAGCTATGATCTAAAGTTGCTAGCTACACATGATGTAGTTGAACATAGTGCTCACCAATCTCCGTTACCCAGAAGTAAAATCCTCATGAAAGGTTTCACTCCCATTTGATGTTTACAGGTGAATCTGTCCATGAGAGATGAAGTGGTCCCTTACAGGCTCTATATCTGGGTCAGGGAGTGAACACTGTAGTTAATGCCAGTAAAAACTCTTCTAGCTTGGAGGTTAGGGATACCACTGAAAATCTATATAAACTATCAAAGAACATTGCTAAGCTATGCTATGTGCTTTATGGTTTCTTTATGGCTTCTACTGTACAGATATATAATCTACTTGCAAAAAGGTCTAAAGATATATTGAGAGAGAACTGGCTGGTAATCAAATAGGGAGCATACTACGTCATACAGTACACAGTGAGCTCATTGTTCTTTTAATTATGACAGTCTCCTGTTTAGCCAAAATGGAAATAAGGATTTTGGGATGGGTAACGTGATTAGAGGGAAGATATTTCCATATGGTGCTCATTTGCAGAGTTTCACTGACTCATTCCAATTGGCAACATTTAGGTTTATCTGACCTTTGTCAAAGCATCGGAGACTCTTACCGGCAGCCCAAGTCCATTACTGTCCAAGGGGGTTGTATGTAAAACTGTATCCTACAGCAGCATCAGTCACATTTATACATGTACAGTGTCATTCCTTACACAACCTCATCCAGTTTGAGGTTAAGGACTTTCATTCTACAACTAATAGGATGTCATATTATAAAGGGTGTCAGTGCTCTTAGTGGTGTTATTGCCATGTAGACCAGTCCTCTTGGGATATTGACACCACTTGACTTCAATACACAACACTTTTGGGAAAGTTACCAGAATTAAGCAACCCCAGTACAGTACTACTGCCAGTCATCTCATCCGTCACCACTGTTTACCTCCCACCGGGGTAATCCACAGGGGCCAGAACACCCATCATACATTCTGACTAGGAGTAGGTAGACGTTCGTCACACAACTGATTCACAATTAGATGTAGTCTCTCACTAATGGTTAAGCTTGTGAATGGGAGTAATGGGTCATCTGTTCCTAGATCAGTGGTTAGGGTCGTGGCACTGGAGAAGTGAGGAGTGATAGTGCCGCTCAGATATACAGTAGCAGAGAGAGACAGTGAATAACATCAAAGCCAGCCGCTGAGTGCAGTGACACTGATCATATCCTGCAGCTGTTGCTCTATCTGAATGAATGAGATGTTACACCAGTGGGGTCTTGTTTCCATGTGTTACATTCCCTTCCATCCACTCCATTCTAGCCACAACTCTGAGTCGTCCTCCCTTCAACAGCCTCCACTGCATTACACATACTATAGAACGGCAAATGCTCTCAGCTTTGCTTTACTGTTGCAAATGGAAGACAGCAGGCATTTTCATTGGCCATGCTACTTCACTATAAGTGGTGACTATCGGTATTATCCTCACATTGTTCGATATAACTACTTTCTAGGGTGTGAATAACAGTTACTCCAAAGTTTTTAGTCTGTTTAAACTATTAGATCTAACTTAACAAACAATTTAACTGTTTAAGACATGAAAGAGGAAGAGTGGGAAGAGGTATTACAGTACCAGTCAAAAGTTTGGACACACCTACTCATTTAATGGTTTTTCTTTATTTTTACTATTTTCTACATTGTAGAATAATAGTGAAGACATCAAAACTATGAAATAACACATATGGAATCATGTAGTAATCAAAAAAGTGTTGAACAAATCAAAATATATTTTATATTTGAGATTCTTCAAAGTAGCCACACTTTGCCTTGATGATTCCCAATCTGGCCCTCAGACCATCATGGTCACCTAATAATCCCCAGTTTACAATTGGCTCATTCATCCCCCTCCTCTCCCCTGTAACTATTCTCCAGGTCGTTGCTGCAAATGAGAACATGTTCTCAGTCAACTTACGTGGTAAAATAACGGTAAAATAAAATAAATAAATAAATGACAGCTGTGCACACTTTTAGCAGTCTCTCAACCAGCTTCATGAGGTAGTCACCTGGAATGCATTTTAATTAACAGGTGTGCGTTGTTGAAAGTTAATTTGTGGAATTTCTTTCATTCTTAATGCATTTGAGCCAAACAGTTGTGTTGTGACAAGGTAGGAGTGGTATACAGAAGATAGCCTTATTTGGTAAAAGACCAAGTCCATATTATGGCAAGAATAGCTCAAATAAGCAAAGAGAAACGACAGTCCATCATTACTTTAAGACATGAAGGTCAATCAATGCAGATCATTCCAAGAACTTTGAAAGTATCTTCAAGTGCAGTCGCAAAGCCATCAAGCTTATGGTGAAACTGGCTCTCATGAGGACCGCCACAGGAAAAAAGGAAGACCCAGCGTTACCTCTGCTGCGGAGGATAAGTTCATTAGCGTTACCAGCCTCAGAAATTGCAGTCCAAATAAATGCTTCACAGAGTTCAAGTAACAGACACAACATCAACTGTTCAGAGGAGACTGAGTGAATCAGGCCTTCATGATCAAATTGCTGCAAAGAAACCACTACTAAAGGACACTAATAATAATAAGAAAAGACTTACTTGGGCCAAGAAACACGAGCAATGGACATTTGATAGGTGATTTTTGGTTCCAACCACCATGCCCTTGTGAGACATAGAGTAGGTGAACAGATGATCTCTACATGTGTGGTTCCCAACGTGAAGTATGGAGGAGGAGGTGTGATGGTGTGGGGGTGGTTTTCTAGTCACGCTTGACCAGCATGGCTACCACAGCGTTCTGCAGAGATTCGCCATCCCTTCTGGTTTGAGCTTAGTGGGACTATCATTTGTTTTTCAACAGGACAATGACCCAAAACACACCTCCAGGCTGTGTAAGGGCTATTTGATGAAGAAGGAGAGTGATGGAGTGCTGCATCAGATGAACTGGCCTCCAAAATCACCCGACCTCAACCCAATTGAGATGGTTTGGGATGAGTTGGACCGCAGAGTGAAGGAAAAGCCGGCAACAAGTGCTTAGCATATGTTGGAACTCCTTCAAGCCTGTTGGAAAAGCATTCCAGGCAAATACTACTCATGAAGCTGGTTGAGAGAAGGCCAAGAGTGAGCAAAGCTGTCATCAAGGCAAAGTGTGGTTACTTTGAAGAATCTATAATAGAAAATATGTTTTGATTTGTTCAACACTTTTAATTTAATGCATGATTCCGTATGTGTTATTTCATAGTTTTGATGTCTTCACTATTATTCTACAATGTAGAAAATAGTAAAAATTAAGAAAAAGCCTTGAATGAGAAGGTGTGTCCAAACTTTTGACTGTTACTGTACTTTCTCCAAATGATTTGAGGGAGCGCGCACATGCGGCTCATTCAACAAAGAAAAATCTACTCCTATTTGCTTAATTTAGAGATATTTCTGCAACTTTTGTTGTGATACAAATGTTAGGCTATATATTTTAATTTTTAATACATTCATAAGGTTTCATGATGCGACTCTAATGCTGATTTGAAAAAAGTTGCATGAAAGGCATGAGCTCTGTTTTGTTTTTTGCTTAGGTTGTACACACTTCATCAGTTTGTTATTCACAATTTCACAAGCACTTGATAGATCCTCGAATTTCCCGGCTGTATCCCCTTTGTTTGGCCGTAATGCCCCCTCAAAAAAACATGCCTTTTGCCGCCAGTGGCCGCTGTGCCCTTGGGCTGAATACAATAATTACAATTCCCTTCTCCCGGCTGTGTGCCGAAGCACATCTCACTCACCTGATGGAAAGCCCTCACATGGCTCTCCGTCACGTAATCGGGTCTTTCTCACAGGCTACAAGTGAAGACATACACATCCGGGACGCAACTGCGCTCATCCTTATCCAATTCCAAGCCGTATATTGAAGATATTGGAAGAACTGTCCATATATTTTATTTCAGCCAACAAGATGAGTAGGTCAAACTAACAGAAAAAGTACTAGCCTATGTCAATCTACTATCTCTTGTAGTCTAAAAGTTTACCTATTCTATTCTGTGCGAGAAACAAATAGTTCAAACATAGTCTGGGACAGTTGTGGGATGCGATAGATCCCAAATTAATAAAACCACTAGCATCAAAAAACAATTTTAAGCAATGAGCCTGAAGCAACATATGAGAACGTTTAGCTTCAAATGTTGATAAACTATGAGGCTGTTGCTTCACATTATACGCACACTGATACGCACATGGCAGTAGTGCAAATGTACCATTAGCAGGAAAACACCATTCTCACAAGTGGCCACAAATTTGATTAAGCATGTAATGCTTTTATTATAAAGGTGCATATTTATGGTGAAAATTATCTTCACCAAACTTGAAACTCACAGCCTGTGTCACGACTCCTACAGAAGGTGGCTCCCCTTCCTGTTCGGGTGGTGCTCGGCGGTCATCGTCACCGGCCTACTAGCTGCCACTGATCCTTTTCCCCCTTTCTGTTTATTGGTTTCACCTGTTTTGTGTTTGGCTGATTAGTTGGGCTATGTTAACCAGTAGGCCCGCCTGCTCTTTGTGCGGGATTGTTTGTGTGACTAGGGTGCACGTTTGAGGTTAACGTGTTTCCCATTTCGTTGGTTTTTGCTGGACTGTTTGAGTCCCCCTGTTTGGGGCATTTTGTTTTGTGTGCACCCTGTGTTTCGTGGGGTGGCTTATGTTTGCCGTTTGTGCATTAAATAGCACTACCCTGAACTCTCTGCTTCCTGTGCCTGACTTTGCACCCACTACAGCCAGATCATTACAGCCTGCATATGTATGCCAGTTAGGCTCTACACCCGTTACAAGTTATTTGGCCACTTTAGTTGTGATACAAACCTTATCAAAACGTAAAGGCGTATGGGCTAGGCTACATGCAGTGTGCGACTAGGATTTGAAAAAGTAGCAACAAAAAAAAGCATGCGTTGTTTCTTGCCTTATTAAGCTGGGCATCATTCACAGGTGATCATATATATCATTCACAATTGATAGGCTAATATCCTCACCCATCACACTATTCTTGATTTAAGAGGTTAATCTTACATATACTAAATAATGTATTTGTGAAATTTGTTTTAATTTAGAATGGAGCATTATGATGCACCATTCTCGAAACAGGGGCAGTGGAAAAAATACATCTATGCACTTAAATAGTGAATACTCCTGTTGTGAAGAGAAGCAACGTGCTTAATATTAGGAAAGTTGAGAAACAAATATATTAGGTCTACCCTATAGTAAGCTGATGGGATTCTCCTCTTTTTAATAGAGGCCATTATTCTGTTTTCTCATGCAATTGCATAGCCTATAGAAATGTTGTACAACCTGAGCTCATGGGCTCTCATGAAGTGTTTGATATGATTTTCAATTACATTTGCATTGATGTCAGAGTGATTACAGAGTGCTGAATACCAGGCAGTTAGCAAGTTTAGTAGGCTACTAATGGCCATCAGCAGCATCATGGCTTGGAGAAGCCTAATTACCATGACTAAATGGGCATCATGACTGACCGAGGTGTGGCGGTATTACGGTCAGCATAACAGCCCCACTCTCACCTAGATGTTCCCTTTGTTGTGCACTGTAAGAACATGTCATTTTGATTCAAGTGCACAAACATTCAGGATTTTTTCTTGCCTCACATTTTTCCTATGAGTTTTGCCTGTTTACACCGTCTCTATCATGGCATGATGAATAGCCTTCTTGCTGCCCTTTAAAAGGCACTTTGCCACTTTGTACGCACGCACGCACATACAGTACACCACATGAACACACACACAGTGATTTATACATCCTGGCCAATAAATATGTTGCTCTCTCTTTATCTATTAATCTTCTCTTTTCTCTCCCTCTTCTCCTCTCTTCTCATCTCCTCTGTTTTTGATTTGACAGATTCAGAGCTTGTTGTGTGTGGCAGGGGGTACAAAAAGACAGAGCATCTCACAGAGAACAGGACAGAACAGAGAATATAAGGGAAGGAAATAATAGGCAATTCTTACTACAAACCAGGACTCTGTTTCTAGAGGAACTAGAGGAAAACAACAACAAAAACATCTGATGATAGGGCCTCCAGGGTGGAGCAGTGGTCTAGGGTTCGCACCCAGGCTCTGTCGCAGCCGGCCGCGACCGGGAGGTCCGTGGGGCGACGCACAATTGGCCTAGCATCGTCCGGGTTAGGGAGGGTTTGGCCGGTAGGGATATCCTTGTCGCGCTCCAGCGACTCGCTCCAGCGACTCCTGTGGCTGGCCGGTGCAGCAAGCTAACCAAGGTGGCCAGGTGCACGGTGTTTCCTCCGACACATTGGTGCGGCTGGCTTCCGGGTTGGAGGCGTGCTGTGTTAAGAAGCAGTGCGGCTTGGTTGGGTTGTGCTTCAGAGGACGCTTGGCTTTCGACTTTTGTCTCTCCCGAGCCTGTACGGGAGTTGTAGCGATGAGACAAGATAGTAATTACTATTGATTGGATACCACGAAAATTGGGGAGAAAAAAAACAAGAAAAAAAACAAACATCTAATGATGCTTGTCTGCTAGTCAAAGGTAAAACAATTGCTTGTGTTCAGTTTTATGCATCAATGGCATGATAATGCAGTTCATATTGTCAATAAACTGTGTGGCATTTTCCTCTGAGTTTGACCGGGCGCTTTAATGAGTGTCCACGTGCCTGCCTGTGCCCGTGTGTGTGAGAGTGCATACAGTACATGTGAGTGAGAGTGCTTGCGTGCCTGTGTGCCTGTGTGTGTGCGTGCGTGCGTGCGTGCGTGCGTGTGTGCGTAGGTGCGGGTGGATGTGTGCATGTGTATCTTTCTTAGTGGGAGTGTAGTGAATGGCTCAGTCGTCAGATGACAAATTGCTTGTGGCTGACCTTTTGACCTCTCATTAGACAGCCAGTTAGAGGGCTTTGTCAATGCCTTTTTCCAACTGCTTATAACCACACGGTTAAAACCAAGAAGGTCGATTTATCTCATCTTCAACCGTACCTGTAGAGCCATTTCCTTATTAGATAAGAAAACAGATGCTGTCATGGTGTTCATCTATGTATTGCAGAGAAATGTGTCACAGTGCCTCTGAGGGAAACACATTGAGGGAGTCTCTGCTCCAGCTGCTAGCTGCTGTGTCTGTCGTTCTGTCTTGCTTGCTGCAGCATGTAACATAGGGGAACTGCTTTATCTCTTGTGTGGTGTTTGTGTTTTTGTTATTCACCCAATGTTCACGGGTCTGATGAACCCACAACATTATTATTATTATTTTTTTAAATACAGCCATAATAATTTAAGAAACAATTCTTTATACTCAGATGTTGACTTATGTCAATTTCAAACAATATGGACAGCATACATGGATGATATTTGCTATTTACCTCTGCAAGATCACATTTATCAATAAAAGCGCTTTTCGTTTAAAAAAAAGTAAAATGTGATTTTTGCAAACAAAAATCAATTATATCAAGACGTGGGTGGAATAAATTATGTTCATCTTGAACAAATATAAATAAAGCAAGGTTTTCATCACTGTTGATGTTTGAACTGAACAAATTAGAAGGAGAAATTTTACATACAGTATTTTATGGAAATTATAAATGAGCCCCATTGAACACAAATTAAGGCCAGTCTACACACCACATGTGTCACGACTTCCACCGAAGTCGGCTCCTCTCCTTGTTCAGGCGGCGTTCGGCGGTCGACGTCACCGGCCTTCTAGCCATCGCCGCTCCATTTTTCATTGTTCCATTTGTTTTGTCTTGTTCCCCGCACACCTGGTTTACATTCCCTAATCACATTGTATTTATATATTCCTCTGTTCCCCCCATGTCCTTGTGTGGAATTGTTTTTGTTTCATGTTCAGTGTGACGAACCAGGCTGGTTTTTCCCCCCTGGATATTCTTGTTTAACCCATAGGAGGTTTGATTATTAACGTTAGTTTGTGACTGTATTTTGCGCATTTCTCTTTTGGCATTTCGGCTGGAGGTTTGACAAAGTTGCGTCCTTTTTGTTGTGCTTCTGCCCTAATAGAGAGTGCGCCTGATCCCAACTCTTCTCTCCTGCACCTGACTTCAACACCAGTAGCGCACACGCTGACAACATGAGGGACAGAGTTTTACCCTGTGTGTTTTGCAAATGTATTTCTTGCACTTGATGCATGTGTACTGTTTCTTCCTGTCCTTCTTGGGTCCACACACATCGCAGCGCTTCTTCTATTTGCTGCTGGCTGCAATCTAGAATGATGAAAACACTTAGTTCAGGAATTTAACTAACGTCTCACTCACTCACCCACATATATAGTCAGAGCATGCCAAGGCAGGAGAGTCAGATACACACACATGCAACAACATCACTCACACTCACTTCTGGTATTGGAGTTGTTGATTCTGTGGATCGGGCAGATGGGGCACCAGCATCCTCCTCCTAAATCCTACACACAATGGCTGCAGATGCTGGGGTCCTTGGGATATGGTGCCTCCTCTGGATTGGAGGTCTTACTGATGCTTTGCCCAGCTCCTTGAGAAAGAGCCGTCTCCTCTGGAGCTTCCCTCTGTTCCAATCTGGGTTCAACGCCGTCCAGATGACAAACGCGTTGTACGCCGAGATGTCCAAGATGTTGAAGAATATCACAAATGGCCAGCGTAGGGTTCTTCTTTTGCAGCAGTAGCCAGTCACAAGCTTGTCTAAATTGTCCACCTCTCCTTTTGTGGCATTGTAATAGTTTATAATTTTTGTTTTTTGATGTTCCTGGCCACAGATTATCCCATCCCAATGCAGCGCACTCATGAGTACCAACCTTTTGCCTTTCATTGGCACATAGGACACTAGGGACATGTCGGCCGTGAACACAAACTTAAAGGAATTGATAGGCCTGTTCCGTGTATTCAACAGCTTGTTTTTCCGTACTGTTCCTACCATCATCAGCTTCCTCTTGAGGAGCTCTTGTCCCAGCTTGTCAAAGTAAAAAAGTTGTCGCATGTGATGTTGTGGCCACGGAGTCCCTGTGTCATGTCCAGGACAACCCGCATCCTTTGGTTCTTCTCAGGGGCTTCTCAGTCTGGCCTCCCCGTTCCACGCAAGTTCCACGCAGCATCACAGGAAGCCCAATTCATGATTCCATATTTTGCGGGTTTAGTCGGTATGTACTGAATGAAGGGGAAGCGGCCCCTAAATGGCATAAACTGCTCCTCAACAGTAACGTTGGGCCCAGGGTTGTAAAATACTTGTTCTACACTGACTTGATTGTAGCTAGCTTGTTTCTCTTCCGCCAAGCTGGTCTGGTGTCTCGGTTATTGAAGCAGATAAGTTTTCCAGAGACATTGATGCACGGAAAAGTTATCTGACAATTTATGCATCCCACAGGGATTCTGTGGATACCCCTCTGGATCTGAATACACCAGCAAGGATAAGAACCCCAAAGTATGCATGTAAATGAGTTTGGTCCATCTTCTTCAATCTCTCTCAAAAAGCACCCCTTCCCTCCAAATTAGTGCAGTCCAGAATGATTTTCTGGATGGTGTCTGGGATGAACAGTTCAAAAGAAGACTTTATGTCCTGCATAAAGTCCGGTTACATGAGTAACCGCCACCCGCGTCAGCCCTTGTTGCATCCATAAGGGGTGGCTCATTCCTTGGGTAAGAAGACCATTCATTTTCATTTTTTTTTTGACATCCATATTTTGCCTCCTGCAGGCTGATGAGGAACTGGTTACTGACGGGCAGGTCCTGGGGCTGGTTACTGATGGGCTGGTCCTGGGGCTGGTTACTGACGGGCAGGTCCTGGGGCTGGTTACTAATGGGCTGGTCCTGGGGCTGGTTACTGACGGGCAGGTCCTGGGGCTGGTTGCTGACGGGCTGGTCCTGGGGCTGGTTACTGATGGGCTGGTCCTGGGGCTGGTTACTGACGGGCTGGTCCTGGGGCTGATTACTGACTGGCTGGTCCTGGGCTGGTTACTGATGGGCTGGTCCTGGGGCTGGTTGCTGACGGGCTGGTCCTGGGGCTGGTTACTGACGGGCAGGTCCTGGGGCTAGTTGCTGACGGGCCGGTCCTGGGACTGGTTACTGACGGGCTGGTCCTGGGGCTGGTTACTGATGGGCTGGTCCTGGGGCTGGTTGCTGACGGGCTGGTCCTGGGGCTGGTTACTGACGGGCTGGTCCTGGGGCTGGTTACTGACGGGCAGGTCCTGGGGCTGGTTGCTGACGGGCTGGTCCTGGGGCTGGTTACTGATGGGCTGGTCCTGGGGCTGGTTACTGACGGGCTGGTCCTGGGGCTGGTTACTGACGGGGTGGTCCTGGGGCTGGTTACTGACGGGCTGGTCCTGGGGCTGGTTACTGACGGGCTGGTCCTGGGGCTGGTTACTGACGGGCTGGTCCTGGGGCTGGTTACTGACGGGCAGGTCCTGGGCTGGTTTCTGACGGGCTGGTCCTGGGGCTGGTTACTGACGGGCTGGTCGTGGGGCTGGTTACTGATGGGCTGGTCCTGGGGCTGGCTGAAGGTCAATCTCATCCTCTTCTTCCATCTCACTGTCAGACTCCGAATTGACAGAGACATGATCCACATATTCTGAAAATTATTTTTCTTCCAAAGTGGAAGACGCTCCTTCCACACTAGCTTCTCTCTCTGGAAAAATGAATTCTATGGTCCTCTGAGCAGAGATGATTTTTTCCATACTGATTGATTATGGTAAGGAGCCACACATGCAAAGCTATCTATTTGTTGTGTCCCTCCCCAAATTTGCACCTGGCTGTGGTAGAGTGTGGGAAAATACTGCACTTTTTACAATATATAAAAATAATGTAACGAAATAATGTATTGTAATAATATTGCACAGGTTCCCACAAGACATTGTGTAGTTTCACACACCAAAAAGGGTGTGAGTGTGAGTACGAGAAAAGAGTACGAGAAAAGTGGGAGACAGGCAGACAGGCAGGGAGACAGACAGGTTATTGGTGCTATGTTGAAACAGCAGGCCCAGGGAGGAGGAAGACATAGTGAAGGCCCCGTTTTGTTTCATTTTTACTTGTTTTCACCTACACACACACTTTTCCACACTTTTCTTACCCCCGAACACCACATATATAAAATAGATGTGTAGGGGAGTGCACAGTGTGCACTCAATGAAAAATGTGTTATTTTACATGTTCTTCACAGAAAATGAGCCAAGACCAATGAGTCTCAAGTTGAAAAAGTATTAATTGTATCATTTTTCTTTAAGTAAACATTGAAAATGGGTTTTTCGCAGACCCGATCACCACACAAGGGTTAAACACTGTAATGATGAGTGGTGGTGCTCATTAGGGTGACTGGCGAGGTGGGGGTGTATGCGTTGGTGCTCATTAGGGTGACTGGCGAGGTGGGGGTGTATGCGTTGGTGCTCATTAGGGTGACTGGCGAGGTGGGGGTGTATGCGTTGGTGCTCATTAGGGTGACTGGCGAGGTGGGGGTGTATGCGTTGGTGCTCATTAGGGTGACTGGCGAGGTGGGGGTGTATGCGTTGGTGCTCATTAGGGTGACTGGCGAGGTGGGGGTGTATGCGTTGGTGCTCATTAGGGTGGCTGGCGAGGTGGGGGTGTATGCGTTGGTGCTCATTAGGGTGACTGGCGAGGTGGGGGTGTATGCGTTGGTGCTCATTAGGGTGACTGGCGAGGTGGGGGTGTATGCGTTGGTGCTCATTAGGGTGACTGGCGAGGTGGGGGTGTATGCGTTGGTGCTCATTAGGGTGACTGGCGAGGTGGGGGTGTATGCGTTGGTGCTCATTAGGGTGACTGGCGAGGTGGGGGTGTATGCGTTGATGCTCATTAGGGTGACTGGCGAGGTGGGGGTGTATGCGTTGGTGCTCATTAGGGTGACTGGCGAGGTGGGGGTGTATGCGTTGGTGCTCATTAGGGTGACTGGCGAGGTGGGGGTGTATGCGTTGGTGCTCATTAGGGTGACTGGCGAGGTGGGGGTGTATGCGTTGGTGCTCATTAGGGTGACTGGCGAGGTGGGGGTGTATGCGTTGGTGCTCATTAGGGTGACTGGCGAGGTGGGGGTGTATGCGTTGGTGCTCATTAGGGTGACTGGCGAGGTGGGGGTGTATGCGTTGGTGCATATGTTTGTGTTTATTAGAAGTTATGCTTACAGTTGTGAACTACATGCATATATGCAGCCAGGTCACCGGTGATACAAGTCAGTATTCAACATCCATCCATGTCTGAGGACGTTCGGAGATGGTGTGGAAACCGGCCACTCGGAGGCAACAGTGAGTGATGTTACCTACAAGTAGGTTTTGGTTTTCTAGGGTGTTGTGGATGGGGATAGCGGATAGACGTAAGCATCTGCCTCTTTGCTAAAGGCTGGAAGTTTGAATCCAGCGAAAGAAAGTAGTTGAAGCTAATTTTTTTTAACCCTAAACTTAAAAATGCAGTGTTAATGCCTAAACTTAAGCTTGAACACTTTGAAATTTGACAATTGAGAAACATGGATAAACGTCTAATTCTGATGTGAGACTGTGAGAGCTAGTTGCTTCATAAGATCTGTCTGTGTTGGGATGGACACGAAGGAAAGTGGTCCATCCCTCTATCCCACCATTTCTCCATCCCTCTGTTCTTGCCCTTGTGTGTTTCCTGTCTCACTAGAGGCTACCTAGTCAATAATCGTCATGGTGATGGATTGGCTAGATGATGGATTGGCTAGATGATTGATTGACGGTATGAAAGAGTGCATGTGATAAAAGCAGATTAGTCATTCTTCAAAAGTGCTGGCAGGAAGCCAGTTTTGCCTCTTACAGCCTCATTCCCTTCACAACCAAAGCAAACAAACTGAAGGACAATTAGCTTTGCTGCTATTTCCCTTATTTTACATCCTAATTTACAGCTCAAGCCTTCTCCTGCGGCTGGGCTTTCTATTTTAGTGAAGGGCTTATTCCTTTACGGAGCCGGCTTCCTGTTTTATTTTGTATTGTGTTAATCACTTGACAAAAGCAAATCCCCAAATTTCTGAATTACATATGAAGGCAGGATATTCCGGCTTTTAGTCTAGTGTTGGATGCTGATTGCAGGCAGTTAGGATCTTGGATTGTTCTCTGCTGTATCTGTTATGAGAGCGGGGTGAAAAAGAGAAAACAGGACGGAGTGGAAGATATATGAGATGAGGCTACAGAGTTTTAGCTCTTTTGGGTCCTTTCTTCTACAACTCAAGGAAAAAGCAGATGAAAGAGAAAGGGATTGACAAGACAAGAAAGAGAGAGAGAATCTGTGCTCACTGCTACCCCAGTGTATAGCCTGTCTCTGTGTCTCTGAGAGTCGTATGCGACTGTGTGGTGAAAACGTATGCGACTGTGTGGCACTGGGCACTCATCTGGTGTTCTGTGAATAATAGTCTCTGTTCCTAGAGGGGGAATAATGTTACTGAAGGGGGAAGAGGAACAAAACAGTAGCAGCCACCACACAGCGCTCATCAAGAAAACTCATTAAAAGCAGTACAGATTAAAAAGAGGTGGGAGAGAAGAACAGTCACATTCCCTTTCTATCATTTGTGTCTTTTGAACACCTTTCGTTCTGTCACGGGAGTCTATCTTTATCTCCCTCTCTCTTTATCCCCTCTCTCTTTATCTCCCTCCATCTCTCTCTGTCTCTCCCTTTATCTCTCTCTCTTTTTCTCCTTACCTCTCAGTCACTGTCTCTCTTTCTCTCTCTCTCTCGCTCTCTATCTTTTAGGGGCCTTTCTCCCACAGCACTTGACTGTATCCTGTCTCCCTGTCAAAGGGCTTGATTTGAATATCAGAACACCATCATATCCTGCCCAGAAACACATGAACACACACAGGGAAGAGCACACACTCACCATCTGCAGATATGTGAGCCTGTCTACAGCAGTCCTTAATCTTCTATCATCAGACATGCACAACTAGCTCTCACAGTCTCATGTCAGAATTAGACGCTCATTGTTTCTCAAACATCAAATTTAAAATAGTTCAAGGTTAATTTTAGGCATTAACTCTGCATTTTTAAGGTTAGTGTTAGGGATAGGGTTACATTTTTTTTTAGCATAAACAACTTTCTATCGCTGGATTAAAACTTCCAGCCTTTGACACCAGAGGCAGATGCTTACGTCTATCCCCATCCACAGCGCCCTAGCAAAACTGAAGCCTACTTGAAGGTAACATCACTCACTGTTGCCCCTAGTGGCCAGTTTCCACATAATCTCCCAACGTCCTCAGATATGGATAGACGTTGAATACTGACTTCTCTCACAAGTGACCTGGCTGGACATGCATGGACCTTTATTAATAACCACCATCCTCCCAAAACACATCAATATTTAACACACTCATCAAAGAAGGGCATAACATCCCCATCCTCAGCAGCACAAGATGTTTTGGGACTGTGTGTGTGTGCATGTGCGCTCGTGTGTGTGTGTGTGTGTGTGTGTGTGTGTGTGTGTGTGTGTGTGTGTGTGTGTGTGTGTGTGTGTGTGTGTGTGTGTGTGTGTGTGTGTGTGTGTGTGTGTGTATGTGTGTGCGTGTCCGTGTGTGTGTGTGTGTCATAACAAAAGCCTAATAGCAGGAGTCATGTCCTTAATTAAAATATACATCCGTTCCTTCATGAGACAATCTTTTAATTAATACGAGAGTCAAAAGTAAAACCTCATTCTCCCTCATCTCACCACGCTCCAGGTGTTATGCTCTACCACATCTCCAGACATCCCCTACCCCAGCCAATGTACTCAACAACTCAACCACCCCTACCTGGGCCAATATATTTTAAGACTAAAGTAGGTGCTCATTGCTGTTCAAATACCAGCCAAGCACTGAGCCAAACATACAGAAAGCACCATCTGTCCAGAAAAGCATATGGGGGAAAATAACCACCACTTTATAAAACACAAAACTAGTTAGCTGTTTGACTTTCACATCAAGTAATATTCATAACTAACAAACGTCAATGCATAGAAATCCCACATCTCAGATGTTGTGAATTTAAAATGATTGACCTTGGAGTTGGAGAGTGGAGACACTGCATGGGGCAGTCAAGTTATGCTGTCTTTAAGAATAATTCGACAATAAAAACCGTTAGACCATCAAGATATGATATTTTATTGTTACAGTAGTTACAGTACCTAGTCATGATGTCTAAGTGTGTCACAATTCAATCAGAAATCACAGTGAAAAAAGAGACAACAAGAGTAAACAAATACAAAACAAGGAAAATCAATTATATAGACAAATGTTGAATTAAAATATATATTGCCTTTACAATGTATGAAATTACATATTTTGTTTCTTTCCTGAAAGGGAATTTGTGGTGTGAAAAATGAAGTTTCAAAGTGTTTTCTACATCGGTTTGATCATTGGAGTTCAGAGACACAGCTTTCTCAAAGTCTGCCCTGAAAAAGGATTAGTGCTCCTGTTTCTGTCTCAAACTGTTCCTACTAAACTACCCTGCTTAAATCCCTTACCATTCACTCAAACTGTTCCTACTAAACTACCCTGCTTAGATCCCTTACCATTCACTCAAACTGTTCCTACTAAACTACCCTGCTTAAATCCCTTACCATTCACTCAAACTGTTCCTACTAAACTACCCTGCTTAGATCCCTTACCATTCACTCAAACTGTTCCTACTAAACTACCCTGCTTAAATCCCTTACCATTCACTCAAACTGTTCCTACTAAACTTCCCTGCTTAAATCGCTTACCATTCACTCAAACTGTTCCTACTAAACTACCCTGCTTAGATCCCTTACCATTCACTCAAACTGTTCCTACTAAACTACCCTGCTTAAATCCCTTACCATTCACTCAAACTGTTCCTACTAAACTACCCTGCTTAGATCCCTTACCATTCACTCAAACTGTTCCTACTAAACTACCCTGCTTAAATCCCTTACCATTCACTCAAACTGTTCCTACTAAACTACCCTGCTTAAATCCCTTACCATTCACTCAAACTGTTCCTACTAAACTACCCTGCTTAGATCCCTTACCATTCACTCAAACTGTTCCTACTAAACTACCCTGCTTAAATCCCTTACCATTCACTCAAACTGTTCCTACTAAACTACCCTGCTTAGATCCCTTACCATTCACTCAAACTGTTCCTACTAAACTACCCTGCTTAGATCCCTTACCATTCACTCAAACTGTTCCTACTAAACTACCCTGCTTAAATCCCTTACCATTCACTCAAACTGTTCCTACTAAACTACCCTGCTTAAATCCCTTACCATTCACTCAAACTGTTCCTACTAAACTACCCTGCTTAGATCCCTTACCATTCACTCAAACTGTTCCTACTAAACTACCCTGCTTAAATCCCTTACCATTCACTCAAACTGTTCCTACTAAACTACCCTGCTTAGATCCCTTACCATTCACTCAAACTGTTCCTACTAAACTACCCTGCTTAAATCCCTTACCATTCACTCAAACTGTTCCTACTAAACTACCCTGCTTAGATCCCTTACCATTCACTCAAACTGTTCCTACTAAACTACCCTGCTTAAATCCCTTACCATTCACTCAAACTGTTCCTACTAAACTTCCCTGCTTAAATCGCTTACCATTCACTCAAACTGTTCCTACTAAACTACCCTGCTTAAATCCCTTACCATTCACTCAAACTGTTCCTACTAAACTACCCTGCTTAGATCCCTTACCATTCACTCAAACTGTTCCTACTAAACTACCCTGCTTAAATCCCTTACCATTCACTCAAACTGTTCCTACTAAACTACCCTGCTTAAATCCCTTACCATTCACTCAAACTGTTCCTACTAAACTACCCTGCTTAGATCCCTTACCATTCACTCAAACTGTTCCTACTAAACTACCCTGCTTAAATCCCTTACCATTCACTCAAACTGTTCCTACTAAACTACCCTGCTTAGATCCCTTACCATTCACTCAAACTGTTCCTACTAAACTACCCTGCTTAAATCCCTTACCATTCACTCAAACTGTTCCTACTAAACTACCCTGCTTAAATCCCTTACCATTCACTCAAACTGTTCCTACTAAACTACCCTGCTTAAATCGCTTACCATTCACTCAAACTGTTCCTACTAAACTACCCTGCTTAGATCCCTTACCATTCACTCAAACTGTTCCTACTAAACTATCCTGCTTAAATCCCTTACCATTCACTCAAACTGTTCCTACTAAACTACCCTGCTTAGATCCCTTACCATTCACTCAAACTGTTCCTACTAAACTACCCTGCTTAGATCCCTTACCATTCACTCAAACTGTTCCTACTAAACGACCCTGCTTAAATCCCTTAACATTCACTCAAACTGTTCCTACTAAACTACCCTGCTTAGACCCCTTACCATTCACTCAACCTGTTCCTACTAAACTACCCTGCTTAAATCCCTTACCATTCACTCAAACTGTTCCTACTAAACTACCCTGCTTAGATCCCTTACCATTCACTCAAACTGTTCCTACTAAACTACCCTGCTTAGATCCCTTACCATTCACTCAAACTGTTCCTACTAAACTACCCTGCTTAAATCCCTTACCATTCACTCAAACTGTTCCTACTAAACTACCCTGCTTAGATCCCTTACCATTCACTCAAACTGTTCCTACTAAACTACCCTTCTTAAATCCCTTACCATTCACTCAAACTGTTCCTACTAAACTACCCTGCTTAAATCCCTTACCATTCACTCAAACTGTTCCTACTAAACTACCCTGCTTAAATCCCTTACCATTCACTCAAACTGTTCCTACTAAACTACCCTGCTTAAATCCCTTACCATTCACTCAAACTGTTCCTACTAAACTACCCTGCTTAAAATCCCTTACCATTCACTCAAACTGTTCCTACTAAACTACCCTGCTTAAATCCCTTACCATTCACTCAAACTGTTCCTACTAAACTACCCTTCTTAAATCCCTTACCATTCACTCAAACTGTTCCTACTAAACTACCCTGCTTAAATCCCTTACCATTCACTCAAACTGTTCCTACTAAACTACCCTGCTTAAATCCCTTACCATTCACTCAAACTGTTCCTACTAAACTACCCTGCTTAAATCCCTTACCATTCACTCAAACTGTTCCTACTAAACTACCCTGCTTAAAATCCCTTACCATTCACTCAAACTGTTCCTACTAAACTACCCTGCTTAAATCCCTTACCATTCACTCAAACTGTTCCTACTAAACTACCCTGCTTAAATCCCTTACCATTCACTCAAACTGTTCCTACTAAACTACCCTGCTTAAAATCCCTTACCATTCACTCAAACTGTTCCTACTAAACTACCCTGCTTAAAATCTCTTACCATTCACTCAAACTGTTCCTACTAAACTAGCCTGCTTAAATCCCTTACCATTCACTACAGGCACCCTTGTTTCAAATACACGTTGAATGAACTAAATAGAGAACTTGATAAACCTTAAGTAGAAACTTAGCTTTGTAAAGAAAAAGACACCAATACTCATAGGAGAGGAAACAGGAGTAACACCTCAAAGCAAGCACTGACAACTGACATAAATGTAATAAAACATATGGTTTGTCCCATTTCAAGCCACATGACGTCTCCTTCTCCCATCAACACCTATAGTTTAAGTGTAACAAGTGTCATATGGAAAGAAAGGTAATAAAGGAAGCAGTACAGAAAGTGACAGGGTAATGTAAGGAGAGGGAGAGATAGCTGTTTGAAGACAGAGATGCAGAAAGTGACAGGATGATGTAAGGAGAGGGAGGGATAGCTGTTTGAAGACAGAGATGCAGAAAGTGACAGGGTGATGTAAGGAGAGGGAGGGATAGCTGTTTGAAGACAGAGATGCAGAATGTGACAGGGTGATGTAAGGAGAGGGAGGGATAGCTGTTTGAAGACAGAGATGCAGAAAGTGACAGGGTGATGTAAGGAGAGGGAGGGATAGCTGTTTGAAGACAGAGATGCAGAATGTGACAGGGTGATGTAAGGAGAGGGAGGGATAGCTGTTTGAAGACAGAGATGCAGAAAGTGACAGGGTGATGTAAGGAGAGGGAGGGATAGCTGTTTGAAGACAGAGATGCAGAATGTGACAGGGTGATGTAAGGAGAGGGAGGGATAGCTGTTTGAAGACAGAGATGCAGAAAGTGACAGGGTGATGTAAGGAGAGGGAGGGATAGCTGTTTGAAGACAGAGATGCAGAAAGTGACAGGGTGATGTAAGGAGAGGGAGGGATAGCTGTTTGAAGACAGAGATACACTTTTCTAGGAACTCAGATATGCATTGGGGACACACATGCACGCTCGCTCGCACATACACACACGCACAGAAAAGGCACACACACGTGCACACAAATCTCTGAGATCAAATATAGCAGTATTCATCAATATCCAAGGAATGGTCAAATTGATGGATGATTCTGCATATTTCAATGGATACTGTAACATCTTCAGAATGAAGCTTCCATTTTCCAGTGTGCCCTTACATGGCGCATACATATTGTTATGTATCTCCATCCCATCATGTCATCTCTCTCTCCTCCCTCATTTTCTCTCCATTTCCTCATTTTTTCTTGATGATGATGCCTCTCTTGTTTTAAATGCTTCATCTTGTCTGTATCTGACTGTGTTTCTTGCTCTCTCACTCTCTCTCTTAGTGTTTGTGGCTGTGTTTTGCCGTGCCTCTATATCTCAATGTGTTCGGACACTATATCTCCCTACCCCTTTCTTTGTCTTTTCCACAGTTTGTTCTGACACTATCTCTCCCTCTCTCTGTCTCCACCACAGTTGTTCTGACACTATCTCTCTCTCTCCCACTCTGTGTCTCTACCACAGTTTGTACTGACACACTCTTTCCCTCTCTCTGTCTCTACCACAGCATGTTCTGACACTATTTATCCCTCTCCCTCTCCCTCTCCCTCTCCCTCTCCCTTTCCCTCTCCCTCTCCCTCTCCCTCTCTTTGTCTCCAACACAGTTTGTTCTGTCACTATCTCTTCCTCTCTCTGTCTCCACCACAGTTGTTCTGACACTATCTCTCCCTCTCCCTCTCTCTGTCTCCACCACAGTTTGTTCTGACACAATCTCTCCCTCTCTCTGTCTCTACCACAGCTTGTTCTAATACTATCTCTCCATCTCTCTGTCTCTACCACAGTTTGTTCTGACACAATCTCTCCCTCTCTCTGTCTCTACCACAGCTTGTTCTAATACTATCTCTCCATCTCTCTGTCTCTACCACAGTTTGTTCTGACACAATCTCTCCCTCTCTCTGTCTCTACCACAGTTTGTTCTGACACAATCTCTCCCTCTCTCTGTCTCTACCACAGCTTGTTCTAATACTATCTCTCCATCTCTCTGTCTCTACCACAGTTTGTTCTGACACAATCTCTCCCTCTCTCTGTCTCTACCACAGCTTGTTCTAATACTATCTCTCCATCTCTCTGTCTCTACCACAGTTTGTTCTGACACAATCTCTCCCTCTCTCTGTCTCTACCACAGTTTGTTCTGACACAATCTCTCCCTCTCTCTGTCTCTACCACAGCTTGTTCTAATACTATCTCTCCATCTCTCTGTCTCTACCACAGTTTGTTTTGACACAATCTCTCCCTCTCTCTGTCTCTACCACAGCTTGTTCTGACACTATCTCTCCCTCTCCCTCTCTCTGTCTCCACCACAGTTTGTTCTGACACAATCTCTCCCTCTCTCTGTCTCTACCACAGCTTGTTCTAATACTATCTCTCCATCTCTCTGTCTCTACCACAGTTTGTTCTGACACAATCTCTCCCTCTCTCTGTCTCTACCACAGCTTGTTCTAATACTATCTCTCCATCTCTCTGTCTCTACCACAGTTTGTTCTGACACAATCTCTCCCTCTCTCTGTCTCTACCACAGCTTGTTCTGACACTATCTCTCCCTCTCCCTCTCTCTGTCTCCACCACAGTTTGTTCTGACACAATCTCTCCCTCTCTCTGTCTCTACCACAGCTTGTTCTAATACTATCTCTCCATCTCTCTGTCTCTACCACAGTTTGTTCTGACACAATCTCTCCCTCTCTCTGTCTCTACCACAGCTTGTTCTAATACTATCTCTCCATCTCTCTGTCTCTACCACAGTTTGTTCTGATACTATCTCTTAATCTCTCTCTCTGTCTCTACCACAGTTTGTACTGACACTATCTCTCCCTCTCCTTCTCTCTGTCTCTACCACAGCTTGTTCTGATACTATATCTCCCTCTCTCTGTCTCTACCACAGTTTGTGCTGACACTACCTCTCCCTCTCTCTGTCTCTACCGCAGTTTGAGATTGAATTCCTCAGTCCAATACAGCACCACTGGTCATCTCCTTCCACAGCACACAATGCAAAATACACTGAGTGTTTCCATGACATAGACTGACCAGGTGAATCAAGGTGAATCCTATGATCCCTTTTTTGATGTCACTTGTTATATCCACTTCAATCTGTGAGGGGGAGGAGACAGGTTAAAAAATGATTTTTAAACCTTGAAACAATTGAGACGTGGATTGTGGACTGTATGTGTGCCATTCAGAGGGTGAATGGGTAAGAGGAAAGATTTAAGTACATTGGGGTATGGAGTATGGTAGTAGTTCAAGAACTGCAACACTGCTGGGTTTTTCATGCTCAACAGTTTCTTGTGTGTGTGTATCAAGCATGGTCCACCACCCAAAGGACATCCAGCCAACTTGACACAACTGTGGGAAGCATTGGAGTCATCATGGGCCAGTATCCCTGTGGAATGCTTGACACCTTTGTATAGTCCATGCTCGACGAATTGAGGCTGTTTTGAGGGTGAAATGGGCTGTAATTCAATATTAGGGAGGTGTTCCTAATGTTTTGTACACTCTGTGTACATTTTAGAACACTAATCTGTATTCAGAACCATCATCATTAACTCATGGTGATTGTGCATTTAAAGTTGAGTCTGTGAGTGCTTTCTCCCTCTCTATGGCTTTCATCACTTCAGAATGTCAGACCACTCGATAGATGTCATGAGTCTCTCGTAGTTAAACACCCCATAAAAAAACACATCCTTCCTTGCCCTCATCCTCTCATCCTCTCTACCTCCTCTGCACCTCTACTCTCACTCCCTCTGTGCTATAGCTTCCAACCCTCATCCCCATCTCTCCATTTATCCTCTCCTCCTCCGTACCCTCATCTATCACTTCCCTCTTCCTTTGCTAATTCGTTGCGTAGGCAGCTCACCCTAGCTCAGCAATGGAAGGTTGATGTGTGATTTTCTGCTTACTTCACTCGTTTAATCTCACTTTTTTAAAGCGGCAATTAGCAGTTAAAATAATAACAAGCCACCCTCCCAGCCCTGTTTCAGTAAAAATCTGAGGTATAGGCCTGGAGAAATGTAACCATGGTCAAATTCATAGATAGAGCTATGTATGCAAGGACAACCATCCATGATATCAAAACTAGAGTTTTAACCATAATTTTAGACTATATAGTATTTGTTTACATTTACTTTGTTTACAAACATTGCAGTATAACAAGCTTATATTTTGGGTTCTGATGGGGTACGACAGTTAAACTAAGCTCATTAGGCATTTATACGTTATATTGAATGGGTTCATATGATTAATTTTAACGTATACAGCAACTGCAGATTGCTCCTTTATTGACTCAATTCCTGATTAATGATTCTGGATGCTGGCACAGTGGCATACTGGCAGGTTAAAAGAGTGGGAGGAAAGGGAGTAGGTATATGTTTTTTTATTTTAATTTTTAATTTTATTTTATCCCATTTTCTCCCCAATTTTTGTGGTATCCAATCGCTAGTAATTACTATCTTGTCTCATCGCTACAACTCCCGTACGGGCTCGGGAGAGACGAAGGTCGAAAGCCATGCGTCCTCCGAAGCACAACCCAACCAAGCCGCACTGCTTCTTAACACAGCGCGCCTCCAAGCCGGAAGCGAGCCGCACCAATGTGTCGGAGGAAACACCGTGTACCTGGCCCCCTTGGTTAGCGCACACTGCGCCCGGCCCGCCACAGGAGTCGCTGGAGCGCGATGAGACAAGGATATCCCTACCGGCCAAACCCTCCCTAACCCGGACGACGCTATGCCAATTGTGCGTCGCCCCACGGACCTCCCGGTCGCGGCCGGCTGCGACAGAGCCTGGGCGCGAACCCAGAGACTCTGGTGGCACAGTTAGCACTGCGATGCAGTGCCCTAGACCACTGCGCCACCCGGGAGGCCCCTGAGTAGGTATATGTTTTATTATGTGTTTGAGTGTATACATGCATGTACTCAATAAACATGTGTCAACTGTGGGCGTGCCTTTCTTGAGGAAGTTCTCACAGCAGAGAGGGAGGAGGAGAGTGTGGCGTGCCTTCCTTGAGGAAGTTCTCACAGTAGGGGGGAGGAGGAGAGTGTGGCGTGCCTTCCTTGAGGAAGTTCTCACAGCAGAGAGGGAGGAGGAGAGTGTGGCGTGCCTTCCTTGAGGAAGTTCTCACAGCAGAGAGGAGGAGGAGAGTGTGGCGTGCCTTCCTTGAGGAAGTTCTCACAGCAGAGAGGGAGGAGGAGAGTGTGGCGTGCCTTCCTTGAGGAAGTTCTCACAGCAGAGAGGGAGGAGGAGAGTGTGGCGTGCCTTCCTTGAGGAAGTTCTCACAGTAGGGAGGAGGAGGAGAGTGTGGCGTGCCTTCCTTGAGGAAGTTCTCACAGTAGGGAGGGAGGAGGAGAGTGTGGCGTGCCTTCCTTGAAGAAGTTCTCACAGTAGGGAGGAGGAGGAGAGTGTGGCGTGCCTTCCTTGAGGAAGTTCTCACAGTAGGGGGGAGGAGGAGAGTGTGGCGTGCCTTCCTTGAGGAAGTTCTCACAGCAGAGAGGGAGGAGGAGAGTGTGGCGTGCCTTCCTTGAGGAAGTTTTCTCACAGTAGGGAGGAGGAGGAGAGTGTGGCGTGCCTTCCTTGAAGAAGTTCTCACAGTAGGGAGGAGGAGGAGAGTGTGGCGTGCCTTCCTTGAGGAAGTTCTCACAGTAGGGAGGAGGAGGAGAGTGTGGCGTGCCTTCCTTGAGGAAGTTCTCACAGTAGGGAGGAGGAGGAGAGTGTGGCGTGCCTTCCTTGAGGAAGTTCTCACAGTAGGGAGGAGGAGAGTGTGGCGTGCCTTCCTTGAGGAAGTTCTCACAGTAGGGAGGAGGAGGAGAGTGTGGCGTGCCTTCCTTGAGGAAGTTCTCACAGCAGGGAGGAGGAGAGTGTGGCGTGCCTTCCTTGAGGAAGTTCTCACAGCAGAGAGGGAGGAGGAGAGTGTGGCGTGCCTTCCTTGAGGAAGTTCTCACAGTAGGGAGGAGGAGAGTGTGGCGTGCCTTCCTTGAGGAAGTTCTCACAGCAGAGAGGAGGAGGAGAGTGTGGCGTGCCTTCCTTGAGGAAGTTCTCACAGCAGAGAGGAGGAGGAGAGTGTGGCGTGCCTTCCTTGAGGAAGTTCTCACAGCAGAGAGGGAGGAGGAGAGTGTGGCGTGCCTTCCTTGAGGAAGTTCTCACAGTAGGGAGGAGGAGGAGAGTGTGGCGTGCCTTCCTTGAGGAAGTTCTCACAGTAGGGAGGAGGAGGAGAGTGTGGCGTGCCTTCCTTGAGGAAGTTCTCACAGCAGAGAGGGAGGAGGAGAGTGTGGCGTGCCTTCCTTGAGGAAGTTCTCACAGTAGGGAGGGAGGAGGAGAGTGTGGCGTGCCTTCCTTGAGGAAGTTCTCACAGTAGGGAGGAGGAGGAGAGTGTGGCGTGCCTTCCTTGAGGAAGTTCTCACAGTAGGGAGGGAGGAGGAGAGTGTGGCGTGCCTTCCTTGAGGAAGTTCTCACAGCAGAGAGGGAGGAGGAGAGTGTGGCGTGCCTTCCTTGAGGAAGTTTTCTCACAGTAGGGAGGGAGGAGGAGAGTGTGGCGTGCCTTCCTTGAGGAAGTTCTCACAGTAGGGAGGAGGAGGAGAGTGTGGCGTGCCTTCCTTGAGGAAGTTCTCACAGTAGGGAGGAGGAGAGTGTGGCGTGCCTTCCTTGAGGAAGTTCTCACAGTAGGGAGGAGGAGGAGAGTGTGGCGTGCCTTCCTTGAGGAAGTTCTCACAGCAGAGAGGGAGGAGGAGAGTGTGGCGTGCCTTCCTTGAGGAAGTTTTCTCACAGCAGGGAGGAGGAGAGTGTGGCGTGCCTTCCTTGAGGAAGTTTTCTCACAGTAGGGAGGGAGGAGGAGAGTGTGGCGTGCCTTCCTTGAGGAAGTTTTCTCACAGTAGGGAGGGAGGAGGAGAGTGTGGCGTGCCTTCCTTGAGGAAGTTCTCTCACAGTAGGGAGGGAGGAGGAGAGTGTGGCGTGCCTTCCTTGAGGAAGTTCTCTCACAGTAGGGAGGGAGGAGGAGAGTGTGGCGTGCCTTCCTTGAGGAAGTTTTCTCACAGCATTGGAGGGAGGAGGAGAGTGTGTTGATGAGGATGTGTTTCCATGGATTCGAACCTTGCGCAACACAAAGTGAAAGGAAATGTGTCAACTTATGATCTGGATTTAAATTAGAGTCGTTGTTATGCAATCAATGGGTTGTCAGACAGGTGTGATGGACCTGTGGCGCTTGAAAAATGGGAATGAAATAAGGGCAAGTGAAAAATGATAAATGTACAGTATGTCGCTGGCAGCACTGGAAGACATTGAATATTCAATAAAACCAAGAATGGTGTACCAGTCTTATTTGAAAAACATACATTTAAGCCCCATGCAGTATATTCATGCTCAACAGAAACTGAAGCCATTGCATATGTCAGACATCATCTGAACTGTGTAGCCACAATGAAGAAAGACACCAGTTGGTGTGTCAGACGGTAGTAAGGAGAAGACACGGACACATGTCACACCTGCAAAACATGTGTAGGCGCAGTAGGTGGAGAGCTGAGCCCTGTGTGACTGCCCGTCAATGGGTTTATCACGTCATTCTTATGCAACAGTCACCAATAACACACACACACACACACACACACACACACACACACACACACACACACACACACACACACACACACACACACACACACACACACACATTGAAACACGCAATCCCTACACACAAATAAGTTGTGTTGGGAAGTCCTGTACATGCATAAAGGACCCTGCATTCAGAAACGATCTGCGGTAGCGTATCAATACCTCCAGTCCATAAGTAGTTCCGTTCGTAACCAGCCAATGAAAGTGTTTAGAAAACAAGATAGAAAAAACAACACTAAATAGAAGAGTTTCATAGTATCTATAAAACTATGAGATTTAGTTATATGTATCTCATCTGGCATGTAAAAATGCTGTGTGCCAGATATTTAAAAACTTTGTTTTCTTCCAGCAAGCATTCAATCGAGATGGAGGGATGTATAATTCAATCGAGATGGAGGGATGTATAATTCAACCGAGATGGAGGGATGTATAATTCAATCGAGATGGAGGGATGTATCATTCAATCGAGATGGAGGGATGTATCATTCAATCGAGATGGAGGGATGTATCATTCAATCGAGATGGAGGGATGTATAATTGAATCGAGATGGAGGGATGTATAATTCAATCGAGATGGAGGGATGTATCATTCAATCGAGATGGAGGGATGTATAATTCAACCGAGATGGAGGGATGTATAATTCAACCGAGATGGAGGGATGTATAATTCAATCGAGATGGAGGGATGTATCATTCAATCGAGATGGAGGGATGTATAATTCAATCGAGATGGAGGGATGTATAATTCCACATAGAAAGGCTTGAAATGGAGAGGAGGCTCTAGAATAGAATTTGGCCTTTCTGCTATTAGCCCATAGAAACACATTGAATAACAGATTCATACATGGAAATAAAGATAGTAAAAAAAGAAGTCAAAAGGAAGTTTGTTTTAAAGTGTCTGTCCGATATCTTAGAGAAATAAGAAAGATGAGAAAACGATGGTCAAAAAATATTTAAACACTTTTTTGAGGGACACTAAACTACTTCCATATATACTTCCATTCATTTAAAAAAAATGTACTGGGATACCTTAAAACGAGTCTTGTAGGGTTTGTCGGTGTCCTAGAGTGTGTGTGTGAGTGTGTGTGTGCGCGCGTGTGTGTGTGCGTGCGTGCATGTGTGTGTGCGCATAGCACATAACAGGTGTCTTTATTTGGACCGACAGACTTATACATAATGCATGTGGGGCTTAAAGGATGGCTGACATTTGGCTGTTCGTCAGTTAGGTTACATCAGCTCTGGGGAAATGGTCTGTGTCCCTGATACTCTGGAGCCTCGCGCACACACACACACACAGACACAAAGTGGGCGGGTAGGCAGGGTTCGATACCGTTTGACTGGGCAGTGTGACACATTTTTAACTGGTCACAAGGGTGACAGTGATAAAATGGTACCTGTTCATGTTAGCTTTTGGTTCACCATTTTTTTTTATCATCATGACTTATTCAAACAGTAATATGCAATTGACCAAAAATTAACCAACTTTCTGAAGAGGCAACAACTGCAAGGGAACGCCCCTGTCTCGGTGTCAGGGTTCAAAATACAGTGAACGTTTTGGAAACTCTCTGGACCAGTCGATCATCCCCATCAGTATTAAAACATATTTTAATAATGGTAATTTTAACCTAGGCTAAATAATTGATTAAAAAGCAGATGGATCCCGTAGCTGTTTGATCATTATCTAGATGATTTATCATACGCACGTCCTAGGATCTTAATGTGAGCTAGTTTGCTACAGCAGGAAAATAATCCTGCATTAACAGGAAATGTGACTTATTATGTGGATTATAATAGATATTTTGTAGGTATTTTGATAGATATTTTGTAGGGGTTGATACATTTTTCTTTAGGGCAAATCAAATCTGACATTTTAAACCTCTACAGGATCGGTGTCCCTATACCGCGACAATTGTTATTAACGTGCACTAATGTGACTAGAATGACATTGTAAGTAACAGCCAGCTTTCCATGCCACAGACATGTCTTATATGGGCAGAAAGCTTAAATTCTTGTTAATCTAACTGAAGTGTCCAATTTACAGTAGCTATTACAGTGAGAAAATACCATGCTATTGTTTGAGGAGAGTGCACAAAAAACGTTTATCACATGAAACGGGTTTGATACATTTACCTCTGAAGGTAGATCAATTACTTACATTCAGTAATCTTGCTCTGATTTGTCATCCTCAGAGTCCCAAAGATAAAATGTAGAATAGTTTTGTTTGATAAAATCCCTTTTCATATTCAAATGTAGGAAATGGTTTCTATAGTTTTAACCTCTGCTGTGTCTGCAGTAATGCAATGCTTCATTGGATCAGTTTGAAACTTTGCACATGCACTGCTGCAATCTAGTGGCCAAAATCTAAATTACGCCTAAACTCCTTTGTGATTTAATGGCCTTTCTCTTGCATGTCAAAGATGAAAAAAATGCAATTGTTTTTGGTTTGTATACATTTTTACCAGATCCAATGTGTTATTTTCTCCTACATTAATTTCACATTTCCACACACTTCAAAGTGTTTCCCTTTAAATGGTATCAAGAAAATGCATATCCTTGCTTCAGGTCCTGAGCTACAGGCAGTTAGATTTGGGTACTGAAATAAAGGGTCCGATCCCCAATTACATTACTTATGTGCATGTCCTTCTCAGGAACAAAATCCCTCAAATAGCTGGTTGTTGCGTGGAGCAAAAATGGACAACAGTAGCAGTAGGAAAAATGTACGTTATCTACCAATAAATGCTAAGGCAAGAATGGGTATGCAAACTAGGTATTAAAAAAATCGAATTCTTGTTTGAATATTTGCAATGCGCAATTCATTCAGCATGGAATAGCCTACCTTGAAATCTGACATTTCCTCTAGCCTATTTGGTCCTTGAAAAGTCCTTGAAGTTATGGTAGCCCATTTAGAGGTTCTACTGCTCCAATAGAATTGTTTTGTGATTTAATTTCTGATCGGTTTTTATTTGAGATGTAGGTGCCCTCATTTGTTTCCCACCATTTCAATTGAAAGGTGTTGCACTAGTCTGTTGGCTTGTTGCAGTAAAACCATGTGTGGTTATTAGGCTATGAGCAAGACAACTTTGAATGTTGGCTTCAACACAAAGCATTCCATTACAAAGGGACACAGCTTTTGGTTGCTTTCTCATTTTTAAACATTATACAGTAACCCCTTAATAACTGTTCAACATCTCAAATGGAGTGACTGATTAGCTACCACATGAACAGACTTTATTAGTGCGTTTGTGTCAGGAGCATGCAATCTATTGCCCATGTTAATCTGACATATTGTAGAATGTAAAAATATTGTGGATGTCAATGGATAATGCCATTGGGTAAAACAATTTATTTATTTCATTGATTTGATTTAACCTTAACCTTTTATCAGGGAGATGTAATGAACAAGATGGGAGACAGAGAGCTGGTTTCAAGTGCAGGGCACAGCAGGTGTCTATTTGTAAAGGACCACAGGAGGAGGCAGGGAGCTGGGTCCAGGGGCAGGCAGAAGGTCATACACAGGGGGTCCAAAAAGGCAGTACAGGCAGGGAACAGGCTAGTAACGTCCTCCGGGAGATCAGGCAATAGATTGATAACAGGAAATCTGATAGGCTAAAGTACAGGCAGGGAATAGGCAAAAGGCGTCGTTAGTGAGGCAGGAAAAAACTATCATACATGGGAGGAGTAAATCACAGGTAAAAAACAGAGCTCTGAATAGAAGTGTGTCACAAAACAAACAAAACCTCTAGTGTGTGATGGACACACAGGTGTGTGAACAGGTGATCAGAATTCGGGTGATTGGGATCTGGAAAGTGAGCTGCGTTCAGGGGATCTACATGTTTGAGAGTGTGAGTTGGAAGCAGACGTTACAGGAGTCATACTGAGACCAAGGTTTCTTTTACAGATGAGCCAATAAATTAGAGAAATGACAGAAAATGCACACATCAGAATATAAATACAAAATGCAAGCAGGAAGAAAAACATTCATCAAAATAAACACATTCATCAGTAATAAGGTCCTCAATCAGCTTTCTGAGTCACCAAAATATCCAATTTAAGAACATTCTGAAGATTGTTCCACACACTAAAAGCTGATTTAAATAACTGAGTAGACACCAAAATAATTTCCAGAGTTAGCCATCCCTGGTAACTCATGAGGCTAAAATGTTGTAATGATGTTAGGTACTGTAGGTACAGTAGGAGTTTTTGCAATAGGGGTTTATACAGTACACTGAGAGTAAAAAGCATTAGGTGCACCTTCCTAATATTGAGTTGCACAACCTTTTGCGCTCAGAACAGTTCTTTACACACTCAAACTGGTGTGCCCGGCACCTACTACCATACCCTGTTCAAAGACCCTTAAATATTTTGTCTTGCCCATTCACCCTCTGAATTAAGCACATGTACAATACATGTCTCAATTGTGTCAAGGCTTAAAAATCCTTCTTTAATAACCTGTCTCCTCCCCTTCATCTACACTGATTGAAGTGGATTTAACAGGTGATGTCAATAAGGGATCATAACTTTCACCTGGATTCACCTGGTCAGTTTATGTCATAACGTTGTGTACACTCAGTGTATATGAAAACATAGCAATGTATTAATCTACATTACATCAAAGAGGACCAACCAACTTTCTAGTGGAGAATGCATTGATGAGTATCAAAACTGTTCCTAAATCACTGCTTTATTGACAACGTTTCGATCTAAAACGTATCTTCGTTAGGTCACACACACAGTGTTCACATCCCAAAGTATACACATTTCACCTCACATGACTATTGCGTACATGATGCATGGTGGGTGCAAAAAAACATTTGTGTATCTCTAATAATTAAATAACAATGAGATGGGTAAATGTAATGGTTCCATAAAATTATGTATATTTACAAAATGACCAAGTGGGTAACCTGGAAGGCAAGACAAATCGAAATAAAGTAACATATTCATGTAAGAAATGGTCTGATATCAAACTCTTGGTTCAGACCTCTAGGAGACATGGTACACAAACGGTGAATCCAATACAATTCTCTTCTCAATAATAGATTATCAGTATCTAGTTTTATGCTAGTGTTCTTTATTTGCCCAGCACCTATGAGTTTAAGGAGGTGCGTATGAACACAAACTATTCTATTAAAAGTGTTACCCATAATAAAGCACAGTGTGCTATGATAAACTGCATCTAACAGCTTTAATGAAGTGGCATCTGCGTTCGTATAGATGATAACTGAATATGACATATTTCTATAGAAGAAGCCCATTTTTATTCTCAGCTTAACTAACTCATCAATATGCTTTTTAAAAGACAGCTTTTCATCTATCCAGATGCCCAGATATTTGTAAGCATGGACACGATTAAAGAGTTTATAGTATAGCCAGTTGTAATTTGAGGCATGTATATTTTATCATTTAACTTCTACTTGCACACAATCACGGATCCGGGAGCACCCCCATCAGTAAAAAAGCTGACTAGCATAGCCTAGCATAGCGTCACAAGTAAATACTAGCATCTAAATATCATTAAATCACAAGTCCAAGACACCAGATGAAAGATACACATCTTGTGAATCCAGCCATCATTTCTGATTTTTTAAATGTTTTACAGGGAAGACACAATATGTAAATCTATTAGCTAACCACGATAGCAAAAAACACAACTTTTTTTTCCCACCATTTTTTCCCTGCATAGGTAGCTATCACAATTTCGACCAAATAAAGATATAAATAGCCACTAACCAAGAAACAACTTCATCAGATGACAGTCTGATAACATATTTATTGTATAGCATATGTTTTGTTAGAAAAATGTGCATATTTCAGGTATAAATCATAGTTTACCATTGCAGCCACCATCACAACTCTCACCAAAGCAACTAGAATAACTACAGAGACCAACGTGAATTAAATAAATACTCATCATAAAACATTTATGAAAAATACACAGCATACAGCAAATGAAAGACAAAGATCTTGTGAATCCAGACAATATTTCAGATTTTTTAAGTGTTTTACAGCGAAAACACAGTATAGCATTAAATTAGCTCACTACAATAGCCAACCACACAAGAGCATTGATTCAAGCCAACAATAGCGATAACGAATAAACCAGCAAAAGATATACATTTTTTCACTAACCTTCTCAAACTTCTTCAGATAACAGTCCTATAACATCATATTACACAATACATATAGAGTTTGTTCGAAAATGTGCATATTTAGCGACACAAATCGTGGTTATACAATGAGAATAGTAGCCAAGCTGCCAACAATATGTCGGGAGAAATCTTGGGAGAGGCACCTAATCTAATCAGTAACTAAATTTAAACTTGACTAAAAAATACAGGTTGGACAGCAAATGAAAGATACATTAGTTCTTAATGCAATCGCTGTGTTAGATTTTTAAAATTAACGTTACTACGACATACAGCGTGCGTTAAATAGAGACCGCACCGAAATTAATGGCGGAATATGAGTTTTACATTTTTCAACAGAACAACGAATTAACATCATAAATAGTTCTTACTTTTTGATGAGCTCCCATCAGAATCTTGGGCAAGTTGTCCTTTTTCCAAAAGAATCGTTGCCCGGTTGTAGATTGTCGCCTTCAACGTTGGAATTAGCAGTAAACATTAGCCATGTGGGCCAGACGTGCCCAACTCCCTAGAACGCAGCACAAATAAATACCCGAAAATCGCAATATACTGATATAAACTGATATAACTCAGTTTAAAATAACAACATTATGATGTCTTTAACACCTATATCGAATAAAATCAGAGCCGGATATATCTAAGGGCTATAACGGGAGCTTTCTAGAACGCCATCCTGAGGTCTGTCTTGCGTCATGGCGAAGGGAAGAAAGAGAGGACCCCACGTTGCCAGCCCATTTATAAGGCCTCAGATCTGCCTAGCAACTCCATTTCAATTCTCACTATTTGCTGACATCCAGGGGAAGGCCTATGCAGTGCATCTCAACCAATAGAAGACATGCAAATTAATAAACTGACCTCAGAACAGCCTGCAGATTTCAGATTTCTCACTTCCTCATAGCAAAATTGCTCCAACTCGAGTTCTGTTTTACTCACAGATATAATTCAAACTGTTTTAGAAACTAGAGAGTGTTTTCTATCCAATAGTAATAATAATATGCATATTGTACGAGTAAGAATTGAGTAAGAGGCAGTTTAATTTGGGAACGAAATTATTACAAAGTGCAAACAGCACCCCCTATTGAGAAAAGGTTTCAATTGGCCTGTAGTCCATTCAATGTAATTGGAGAATCTGATTGCGGATGCTCTGAAGACACGGCTAGGGATTCCGTCTGGGCCGGGGGTTAACACGAGGGTTAACACGTTTAAATGTTTTACTCACGTCAGCCACGGAGAAGGAGAGCCCACAGTCTTTGGTAGAGGGCCGTGTCGGTGGCGCTGTATTGTCCTCAAAGCGTGCAAAGAAGTTGTTTAATTTGTCTGGGAGAAAGATGTGGATGTCTGCAATGGGGCTGGTTTTGTTTTTGTAATCTGTGATTGTCTGTAGACCCTGCCACATACGTCTTGTGTTTGAGCCGTTGAATTGTGACTCTGCTTTGTTTCTATACTGACGCTTTGCTTGTTTGTTTGCCTTACGGAGGCAATAACTACACTGTTTGTATTCGATCATGTTTTTAGTCGCCTTGCCATGATTAAATGCGGTGGTACATGCTTTCAGTTTTGCACGAATGCTGCCATCAATCCATGTTTTCTGGATAGGGAAGGTTTTAATAGTCGCAGTGGGAACAACATCTCCTATACACTTCCTTATAAACTCGCTCGCCGAGTCAGCTTATAAGTCAATGTTATTGTCTGAGGCTACCCGGAACATACCCCAGTCCATGTGATCGAAGCAATCTTGAAGCTTGGAATCCGATTGGTCAGACCAACGCTTACCAGCATAAACACGGGCACTCTCTGTTTTCGTTTCTGCCTATAGGATGAGAGCAACAAGAAGGAGTCATGGTCAGATTTGCCAAAAGGAGGGTGGGTGAGGGCCTTGTTTGCAATGTGGAAGTTAGATTAGCAGTGGTCGAGTGTGTTACCCGCTTGTGTACTGCAATCGATATGCTGATAGAATTTAGGTAGCCTTGTTCTCAGATTAGCTTTGTTAACATCCCCAACTACAATAAATGCAACCTCAGTTTGCATAAAGTCCAGTGAAGTTCCTTAACTTCCTATGGCTGCAAGGGGCAGTATTGAGTAGCCAGTTAAATCCTGCCCATTTCAAACGACCTCGTACTCAATTCTTGCTCGTACAATATGCATATTATTATTACTATTGGATAGAAAACACTCTCTAGTTTCTAAAACCGTTTGAAATATTTCTCTGAGTGAAACAGAACTCCTTCTGCAGCACATTTCCTGACCAGGAAGTGGAATGTCAGAAATCGATGCTCTGTTCAACTTCATGCCTATACATGGGCAATGAACGTAAGAGTCTACGTACACTTCATACACCTTCCCCTGGTTGTCAAGAGGCGGTGAAAGAAGAAATTTCGTGTCTATCTTGGTCTGAGGTGGAATTAAAGCTCTTTGTATGACGTGACCGTCCATTTCCTGTTTCTGGAGCGCGCGAAAGAGGACATGGAATTGCCTTCTGTTTAGCTGTCGTTATGGACGACTAACATCTCCGGTTTAGATTTTATTTGATACATGTGACCATATCATCATAAAGTATGTTTTTTCAATATAGTTTAATCAGATTATTGAAATTTTTTCGGGAGTTTTGCCGTGTTCCGTTCTCTGACTCCGTTCTCTGACTTTGGAGAGATCCGTGCCACTTGGCAAGTGCCCATGCTAAATCAAGAGGGAAATTTGCCGTTCCAGATCCAAACAACGACTGTTCTGGACAAAGGACACCTTGTCCATTTTTCTGACGGAAGATCCCCAAAAGTAAGAAACATTTTATGATGCTATTTCTAATATCTGTCGCGCATGTGAACTGGTCGTCGGCGCCCAAGTGTTTCTGGCTATTGTGGCTACGCTAATATAACGCTATATTGTGTTTTCGCTGTAAAACACTTGATAAATCGGAAATATTGTCTGGAATCACAAGATGCCTGTCTTTCAATTGCTGTACACTATGTATTTTTCAGAAATGTTTTATGATGAGTATTTAGTTATTTGGCGTTGGTGTCTGTAATTTTTCTGTCTGCTTTCGGTGCAATTTCTGACTGTAGCTGCAATGTAAACTATGATTTACATTTACATTTACATTTAAGTCATTTAGCAGACGCTCTTATCCAGAGCGACTTACAAATTGGTGCATTCACCTTATGACATCCAGTGGAACAGCCACTTTACAATAGTGCATCAGATCTTTTAAGGGGGGGGGGGGGGGGGCAGAAGGATTGCTTTATCCTAGGTATTCCTTGAAGAGGTGGGGTTTCAGGTGTCTCCGGAAGGTGGTGATTGACTCCGCTGTCCTGGCGTCGTGAGGGAGTTTGTTCCACCATTGGGGGGCCAGAGCAGCGAACAGTTTTGACTGGGCTGAGCGGGAACTGTGCTTCCTCAGTGGTAGGGAGGCGAGCAGGCCAGAGGTGGATGAACGCAGTGCCCTTGTTTGGGTGTAGGGCCTGATCAGAGCCTGAAGGTACTGAGGTGCCGTTCCCCTCACAGCTCCGTAGGCAAGCACCATGGTCTTGTAGCGGATGCGAGCTTCAACTGGAAGCCAGTGGAGAGAGCGGAGGAGCGGGGTGACGTGAGAGAACTTGGGAAGGTTGAACACCAGACGGGCTGCGGCGTTCTGGATGAGTTGTAGGGGTTTAATGGCACAGGCAGGGAGCCCAGCCAGCAGCGAGTTGCAGTAATCCAGACGGGAGATGACAAGTGCCTGGATTAGGACCTGCGCCGCTTCCTGTGTGAGGCAGGGTCGTACTCTGCGGATGTTGTAGAGCATGAACCTACAGGAACGGGCCACCGCCTTGATGTTGGTGGAGAACGACAGGGTGTTGTCCAGGATCACGCCAAGGTTCTTAGCGCTCTGGGAGGAGGACACAATGGAGTTGTCAACCGTGATGGCGAGATCATGGAACGGACAGTCCTTCCCCGGGAGGAAGAGCAGCTCCGTCTTGCCGAGGTTCAGCTTGAGGTGGTGATCCGTCATCCACACTGATATGTCTGCCAGACATGCAGAGATGCGATTCGCCACCTGGTCATCAGAAGGGGGAAAGGAGAAGATTAATTGTGTGTCGTCTGCATAGCAATGATAGGAGAGACCATGTGAGGTTATGACAGAGCCAAGTGACTTGGTGTATAGCGAGAATAGGAGAGGGCCTAGAACAGAGCCCTGGGGGACACCAGTGGTGAGAGCGCGTGGTGAGGAGACAGATTCTCGCCACGCCACCTGGTAGGAGCGACCTGTCAGGTAGGACGCAATCCAAGCGTGGGCCGCGCCGGAGATGCCCAACTCGGAGAGGGTGGAGAGGAGGATCTGATGGTTCACAGTATCGAAGGCAGCCGATAGGTCTAGAAGGATGAGAGCAGAGGAGAGAGAGTTAGCTTTAGCAGTGCGGAGCGCCTCCGTGATACAGAGAAGAGCAGTCTCAGTTGAGTGACTAGTCTTGAAACCTGACTGATTTGGATCAAGAAGGTCATTCTGAGAGAGATAGCAGGAGAGCTGGCCAAGGACGGCACGTTCAAGAGTTTTGGAGAGAAAAGAAAGAAGGGATACTGGTCTGTAGTTGTTGACATCGGAGGGATCGAGTGTAGGTTTTTTCAGAAGGGGTGCAACTCTCGCTCTCTTGAAGACGGAAGGGACGTAGCCAGCGGTCAAGGATGAGTTGATGAGCGAGGTGAGGTAAGGTAGAAGGTCTCCGGAAATGGTCTGGAGAAGAGAGGAGGGGATAGGGTCAAGCGGGCAGGTTGTTGGGCGGCCGGCCGTCACAAGACGCGAGATTTCATCTGGAGAGAGAGGGGAGAAAGAGGTCAAAGCACAGGGTTGGGCAGTGTGAGCAGAACCAGCGGTGTCGTTTGACTTAGCGAACGAGGATCGGATGTCGTCGACCTTCTTTTCAAAATGGTTGACAAAGTCGTCTGCAGAGAGGGAGGAGGGGGGGGGGGGGGAGGAGGATTCAGGAGGGAGGAGAAGGTGGCAAAGAGCTTCCTAGGGTTAGAGGCAGATGCTTGGAATTTAGAGTGGTAGAAAGTGGCTTTAGCAGCAGAGACAGAAGAGGAAAATGTAGAGAGGAGGGAGTGAAAGGATGCCAGGTCCGCAGGGAGGCGAGTTTTCCTCCATTTCCGCTCGGCTGCCCGGAGCCCTGTTCTGTGAGCTCGCAATGAGTCGTCGAGCCACGGAGCGGGAGGGGAGGACCGAGCCGGCCTGGAGGATAGGGGACATAGAGAGTCAAAGGATGCAGAAAGGGAGGAGAGGAGGGTTGAGGAGGCAGAATCAGGAGATAGGTTGGAGAAGGTTTGGGCAGAGGGAAGAGATGATAGGATGGAAGAGGAGAGAGTAGCGGGGGAGAGAGAGCGGAGGTTGGGACGGCGCGATACCATCCGAGTAGGGGCAGTGTGGGAAGTGTTGGATGAGAGCGAGAGGGAGAAGGATACAAGGTAGTGGTCGGAGACTTGGAGGGGAGTTGCAATGAGGTTAGTGGAAGAACAGCATCTAGTAAAGATGAGGTCAAGCGTATTGCCTGCCTTGTGAGTAGGGGGGGAAGGTGAGAGGGTGAGGTCAAAAGAGGAGAGGAGTGGAAAGAAGGAGGCAGAGAGGAATGAGTCAAAGGTAGACATGGGGAGGTTAAAGTCACCCAGAACTGTGAGAGGTGAGCCGTCCTCAGGAAAGGAGCTTATCAAGGCATCAAGCTCATTGATGAACTCTCCAAGGGAACCTGGAGGGCGATAAATGATAAGGATGTTAAGCTTGAAAGGGCTGGTAACTGTGACAGCATGGAATTCAAAGGAGGCGATAGACAGATGGGTAAGGGGAGAAAGAGAGAATGACCACTTGGGAGAGATGAGGATCCCGGTGCCACCACCCCGCTGACCAGAAGGTCTCGGGGTGTGCGAGAACACGTGGGCAGACGAAGAGAGAGCAGTAGGAGTAGCAGTGTTATCTGTGGTGAGCCATGTTTCCGTCAGTGCCAGGAAGTCGAGGGACTGGAGGGACGCATAGGCTGAGATGAGCTCTGCCTTGTTGGCCGCAGATCGGCAGTTCCAGAGGCTACCGGAGACCTGGAACTCCACGTGGGTCGTGCGGGCTGGGACCACCAGGTTAGGGTGGGCGCGGCCACGCGGTGTGAAGCGTTTGTATGGTCTGTGCAGAGAGGAGAGAACAGGGATAGACAGACACATGGTTGACAGGCTACAGGAGAGGCTACGCTAATGCAAAGGAGATTAGAATGACAAGTGGGCTACACGTCTCGAATGTTCAGAAAGTTAAGCTTACGTTGCAAAAAATAAGAATAAAATACAAGATCTTATTGACTAAAATGATATAGTACTGCTGGCTGGTGAAGTAGCCTGGCTAGCAGTGGCTACGTTGTTGAAAGTGAAGCTGGCTAGGTAACCTCGACAATTTCACTAAATTTCTCTAAACTACACAATTATCATGGATACAAGGACAGGAAAGACAACTAGCTAACACTACGCTAATCAAGTCGTTCCGTTGTAATGTAAGTTTCTACAGTGCTGCTATTCGGTAGAAGTTGGCTAGCTAGCAGTGTTGGCTAGGTAGGAGGACGGCAGCGCGGCAGGCGAAAAATAGCTGGCTAGCTAACCGATAATTACTCAAAGCTACACAATTATCTTAGATAAAAAGATAGCAAAGAAAACTATGTAGCTAGCTAACACTACACAAGTCAAGTCGTTCCGTTGTAATGTAATCGTTTCTACAGCGCTGCTAATCGGTGGCTAGCTGGCTAGCTAGCAGGGTTGACTACGTTACGTTAGGGCGAGAATACCTGGCTAGCGAACCTCAGCGAACCTTGATAACTACACAATTATCACCGATACAAAGACGGCTATGTAGCCAGCTAAGTAGCTAGCTAAGATCGAACAAATACAAATCAAAGATAGCAAAGACAACTGTGTAGTCAGCCAACACTACACTGATCAAGTCGTTCCGTTGTAATGCACTCGTTTCTACAATGCTGCTATTCGGTGGCAAGCTGGCTAGCTAGCAGTGTTTGGCTACGTTGCGTTACGTTAGGGCGAAAATAGCTGGCTGGCGAACCTCAATAACTACACAATTATGTTTGATGCAAAGACGGCTATGTAGCTAGCTAAGATCAAACAAATCAAACCGTTGTACTGTAGTGAAAATGAAAATCAGACCGTTGTACTATAATGAAATGTAATGAAAAGTTTATACTACTATTCGGTAGACGGTGGACGTTTGCTAGCTGCTGGGCAGATAGCAGTGTGGACTACGATAGACGACGGAATACGATAATTACGCAATTATATTTTATACACAGACGGCTAAGTAGCTAGCTAAGAAGAAATTGCTAAGGTTAGACAAATTAAACCGTTGTACTATAATGAAATGTAATGAAAATGAAATGAAAATTTATACTACCTGCAGAGCGAATGCAAATGCGACCGCTCGCTCCAAACCGGATGTTGTACCATTTATACCTGAAATATGCACATTTTTCAAAAAAAAACATATGCTATACAATAAATATGTTATCAGACTGTCATCTGATGAGGTTGTTTCTTGGTTAGTGGCTATTTATATCTTTATTTGGCCGAATTTGTGATAGCTACTGATGGAGTCAAAAACTGATGGAGTAATAAAAGTGGAGTCTTTTGCTAACGTGGTTAGCTAATAGATTTACATATTTTGTCTTCCCTGTAAAACATTTTAAAAATCGGACATGTTGGCTGGATTCACGAGATGTGTACCTTTAATATGCTGTATTGGACGTGTTAATGTGTGAAAGTTAAATATTTAAAAAAAAATATCTTTTGAATTTCGCGCCCTGCACTTGAAGTGGCTGTTGTCATAAATGTACCGACGTCGGGCTTGCACGCCAAACAGGTTAACCTCTCTTGGGTACGTGAGACGTTAGCGTCCCACCTCTTCAACAGCCAGTGAAACTGCTGGGTGCCAAATTCAAATACAGAAATACTCATTAGAAAAATTCAGAAAACAAAGCATATTTTACATAGGTGTAAAGATGAACTTCTTGTGAATCCAAACATGGTGTCAACCGGAGTTAGACAAAAATAATGGTGTTCCAAAAAAGTTGCAAGGACCACAAATACAAATTCCATCTAGACACCGTTTCCTTAGAGCACACAAAACACTACACATACCTCTGCCTAAACATCAGCGCCACAGGTAACTTCCACAAAGCTGTGAACGAGCTGAGACAAGGCAAGAAAGGCCTTCTATGCCATCAAAAGGAACATAAAATTCGACACACCAATTAGGATCTTCTATGGGCACAGTCACAGGCATGCCACCTTTAGCCATTAACTTCTTATGGCTGCAGGGGCAGTATTGAGTAGCTTGAATGAAAGGTGCCCAGAGTAAACGGCCTGCTCCTCAGTCCCAGTTGCTAATATATGCATATTATTATTATTATTGGATAGAAAACACTCTGAAGTTTCTAAAACTGTTTGAATGATGTCTGTGAGTATAACATAACTCATATAGCAGGAAAAAACCTGAGAAGAAATCCAAACAGGAAGTGCGAAATATGAGGTTGGTCGATTTTCAACTCATCGCCTATCGAATACACAGTGGGATATGGATCAGTTTACACTTCCTACGGCTTCCACTAGATGTCAACAGTCTGTAGAACCTTGGCTGATGCCTCTACTGTGAAGTGGGGCCAAAGGACACAGGAATGAGTCAGGTCTACCATGACCTGCCCATGCTCTGACCATGCGAGGGAGCTCTGTTCCATCGCACATCTGAAGTCAATGGAATTCTCCGGAGGGAGCTCTCCGGAGGGAGCTCTGTTCCATCGCACATCTGAAGTCAATGAAATTCTCCGGTTGGAACGTTATTGAAGATTTATGTTAAAAATATCCTAAAGATTGATTCAATACATCGTTTGACATGTTTCTACTGACTGTTACGGAACTTTTTGACATTTCATCTGCTTTTAGTGAACGCGCTTCCTGACTTTCGATTTGTTTTCCAAACACGCTAACAAAAATAGCTATTTGGACATAAATGATGGACATTACCGAACAAAACAAACATTTCTTGTGGAAGTGGGATCAGCAAAGGTAAGTGAAGATTTATAATGATATTTATGAGTTTAGTTGACTGCACAATTTGGCGGGTAACTGTATGGCTTCCTTTTGTTGCTGAACGCTGTTCTCAGATTATTGAATATTGTGCTTTTGCCGTAAAGCTTTTTGAAATCTGACACAGCGGTTGCATTAAGAACAAGTGTATCTTTAATTATATGTAAAACATGTATCTTTCATCAAAGTTTATGATGAGTATTTATGTTATTTGACGTGGCTCTCTGCAATTTCTCCGGATTTTTGGGAGGCATTTCTGAACATGGCGCCAATGTAAACTGAGGTTTTCGGATATAAATATGAACTTTATCGAACAAAACATATATGTATTTTGTAACATGAAGTCCTATGAGTGTCATCTGATGAAGATCATCAAAGGTTAGTGATTAATTTTATCTCTATTTCTACTTTTTGTGACTCCTCTCTTTGGCAGGGAAAATGGCTGTGTTTTTCTGTGGCTATGTACTGAGCTAACATAATCGTTTGGTGTGCTTTCGCCGTAAATCCTTTTTGAAATCAGACATTGTAACGTTCATCTAATGCCTCCTCCTCGGACGAGGAGGAGGAGTAAGGGTCGGACCAAAATGCAGCGTAGGTTGAATCCATAATGATTTATTTAAAGATGAAGACGAACACGAAAAAACACTTTTGAAAATTACAAAACAACAAAACGACGTAGACAGACCTGAACATGTGAACTTACATAAACACGAAGAACTCACGAACAGGAACAGACTACATACACGAACGAAAACGAAACAGTCCCGTGTGGTGCGACATACACAGACACTGAAAACACTCACCCACAAACAAACAGTGAGAACAGTCTACCTTAATATGGTTCTCAATCAGAGGAAACGTCAAACACCTGCCTCTAATTGAGAACCATATCAGGCAACACATTTAACCCAACATAGAAACACATAACATAGAATGCCCACCCCAACTCACGCCCTGACCAACTAAACACATACAAAAACAATGGAAAACAGGTCAGGAATGTGACAGAAAGCAACAGCGATCGCAGGATTTCTGGGCATGGGAGGAAATACTGGACGGTAAAGGTCCATGGGCTAAACCTGGAGAATATCGCCGCCCTCGTGAAGAGCTGGAGGCAGCTAAAGCCAAGAGGCGGCGGTATGAGGAGGCAGCACGGAAGCAGGAGAAGGATCTGGGCTACACTACGTGGGAGGAGATCGACAGGTGGGCGATCGACCCAAGGAGAGTGCCGGAGCCCGCCTGGGATTCTCTGGCACAGTGTGAGGAGGGATACCGGCGAATGGAGGCAGCACGACGACGCGGTAGGAAGCCTGTTAGTCAAGCCCAAAAATTTATTGGGGGGGGGGGGGATAAAGGGTAGTGTGGCGAAGTCAGGTAGGAGACCTGCGCCAACTTCCCGATCTTACCGTGGAGAGTGAGAGTACGGGCAGACACCGTGTTATGCGGTAGAGCGCACGGTGTCTCCTGTACGTGTGCATAGCCCGGTGTGGGTTATTCCACCTCCCCGCACTGGCAGGACTAGATTGAGTATTGAGCCGGATGTCATGAAGCCGACCCAACGCATCTGGCCACCAGTGCGTATCCTCGGGTCGGCATACGCCGGCCCAACGCATCTGGCCACCAGTGCGTATCCTCGGTTCGGCATACATGACACCAGCCTTACACATGGTGTCCCCGGTTCGCCTACATAGCCCAGTGCGGGTTATTCCACCTCCCCGCACTGGTCGGGCTACGGGTAGCATACAACCAGGTAAGGTTGGGCAGGCTCAGTGCTCAAGGGAGCCAGTATGCCTGCATGGTCCGGTATATCCGGTGTCACGCTGCATTTTGGTCCGATCCTTACTCCTCCTCCTCGTTCGAGGAGGAGGCATTAGACGAACGTTACAGAATCACCCACCATCCCCAACACAAAACAAGCCACCTATATATGATTCTCAATCAGGGACAACGATTGACAGCTGTCTCTGATTGAGAACCATATTAGGCTGAACACAGAAACAGACAAACTAGACACACAACATAGAATTCCCACCCAGCTCACGTCCTGACCAACACTAAACAAGCAACACACATAAGAACTCTGGTCAGGACGTTACAGACATGTTGGCTGGATTCACAACATGTGTAGCTTTAATTTGGTGTCTTTCATGTGTGATATCATGAAGCATTGATTTTTATAGTAATATATTTGAATTTGGTGCTCTACATTTTTTCTGGCTTTTGGCCAAATGGGACGCTACTGTCCCACATATCCCAGAGAAGTTAAGATAATCTTCAGGCCGACTGGGAGCCCAAGGCTGGTTAGGAGACACCACTAGAGACACTATTATGTAACTGTGATGAACTGAGAGAATTTTAGGGTAGCACTGTGATTCATTAATCATATGCTGACTTCCCTGCTCCTCTGTTGTTACCTCTTTCCCTTTCTGTCTTTTACACCTCTCTCCACCTCCTCTTTCTTCCTGTGTTTTCATAATGCACACCAGATATGCACTGAAGTACATATTGAACTTGTTTTTATAATATAATAATACAAATATAATATTTATAATGCATGTATTATGTATTTATAACACTTGGATAATGAACTTCTTTCAATAAAGTGTTTCACATTCTCTACTGGTTGAAATTAAGTCTCTCCTTTGATGAAATACTACATCTGTCCTGTGTTTATCAAGTCAATGCAGATGAAGGAAATTAATTTTTTTAGAGTATTTACATGATGCATAGGAATTGTAGTGCACTGCTTTCTGTTTCTGTATATATGAATTACAATTTAGCCTTTAACTAGTTAAATCATGTATCTAGTCTATTGCATAATTCCAGTGTGAAACCATTGATGCCCCAGGACCAAGATTGGTAAACACTGTTGAAGTGTATAGTTGTAATACATACATGCAGGCACAGCATCATTCAAAGACTGGAATTTGATACTCCTGGTATTGGATATGACTAAAAAAGAATCTCAAAGACATTCATACCTGAACTGCACCTTTATTTGTCAAGGTAGAGTACATGATCAGTGAATGTACACTGCTCAAAAAAATAAAGGCAACACTAAAATAACACATCCTAGATCTGAATAAATGAAACATTCTTATTAAATACTTTTTTCTTTACATAGTTGAATGTGCTGACTACAAAATCACACAAAAATTATCAATGGAAATCAAATTTATCAACCCATGGAGGTCTGGATTTGGAGTCACACTCAAAATTAAAGTGGAAAAACACACTACAGGCTGATCCAACTTTGATGTAATGTCCTTAAAACAAGTCAAAATAAGGCTCAGTAGTGTGTGTGGCCTCCACGTGCCTGTATGACCTCCCTACAAGGCCTGGGCATGCTCCTGATGAGATGGCGGATGGTCTCCTGAAGGATCTCCTCCCAGACCTGGACAAAAGCATCCGCCAACTCCTGGACAGTCTGTGGTGCAACATGGCGTTGGTGGATGGAGCGAAACATGTTGTCCCAGATGCGCTCAATTGGATTCAGGTCTGGGGAACGGGCGGGCCAGTCCATAGCATCAATGCCTTCCTCTTGCAGGAACTGCTGACACACTCCAGCCACATGGGGTCTAGCATTGTCTTGCATTAGAAAGAACCCAGGGCCAACCGCACTAGCATATGGTCTCACCAGGGGTCTGAGGATCTCATATCGGTGCCTAATGGCAGTCAGGCTACCTCTGACGAGCACATGGAGGGCTGTGCGGCCCCCCAAAGAAATGCCACCCCACACCATGACTGACCCACCGCCAAACCGGTCATGCTGGAGGATGTTGCAGGCAGCAGAACGTTCTCCACGGCGTCTCCAGACTCTGTCACGTCTGTCACATGTGCTCATGTGCTCAGTGTGAACCTGCTTTCATCTGTGAAGAGCACAGGGCGCCAGTGGCAAATTTGCCAATCTTGGTGTTCTCTGGCAAATGCCAAACGTCCTGTACGGTGTTGGGCTGTAAGCACAACCCCCACCTGTGGACGTCGGGCCCTCATACCACCCTCATGGAGTCTGTTTCTGACCGTTTGAGCAGACACATGCACATTTGTGGCCTGCTGGAGGTCATTTTGCAGGGCTCTGGCAGTGCTCCTCCTAATCCTCCTTGCACAAAGGCGGAGGTAGTGGTCCTGCTGCTGGGTTGTTGCCCTCCTACGGCCTCCTCCACGTCTCCTGATGTACTGGCCTGTCTCCTGGTAGCGCCTCCATGCTCTGGACACTACGCTGACAGACACAGCAAACCTTCTTGCAACAGCTCGCATTGATGTGCCATCCTGGATGAGCTGCACTACCCGAACCACTTGCGTGGGTTGTAGACTCCGTCTCATGCTACCACTAGAGTAAAAGCACCGCCAGCATTCAAAAGTGACCAAAACATCAGCCAGGAAGCATAGGAACTGAGAAGTGGTCTGTGGTCACCACCTGCAGAACCACTCCTTTATTGGGGATGTCTTGCTATTTGCCTATAATTTCCACCTTTTGTCTATTCCATTTGCACAACAGCATGTGAAATTTATTGTCAATCAGTGTTGCTTCCTAAGTGGACAGTTTGATTTCACAGAAGTGTGATTGACTTGGAGTTACATTGTGTTGTTTAAGTGTTCCCTTTATTTTTTTGAGCAGTGTATTAAAATGTACAGGCTACAATGTGGGGATCTCATGCATGGTAATAACTACATGTATATATGACGTACATCTTTGGCGCAAAGTTATATTATACTCTACTCAATCCATAGGCTTGATACAACTGGCTATGATGAGGTTCATAGCTAGCTTCTGAACTAATATGTATACAAAACTTTTTAGGGTCCATACACAGATCGGCTACATAGCTAGCTACACATCCATAGGCATACAGGTATTTTTATCCTCCACTGCACAATAAGCAAGAAAATAGTTAGCTAGCCACGTTACTTCATTTATCTGCATTGCATAGCAAATATCAGCAAGGCAGGCTTACAAAATTGTACATTCTATTTGCAGTAAATGCTTTAGCTAGCTAGATTATTTACATCCACTGTTTACAAGATGACAGCCTATTTTTCTGGTTGTTTCAGGAGTCCCTAAAACATTAAACAATCAGAGTTACAATTTCATACTCGTGCCACAACCCCCATAAATCTAGTCAGCTAGCTGGCTAATGTTAGCAATTCAGCTAGCTTGCTAAATCACGATTGTCGTAAATTTACTTTCTGACAAAAAAATATGCATAATCGTTTGTCTCTTACATTATCTAACATATGCCTCTCAACTGTAACGTAAACTCACCCCATTCCGTACAAATGTGCGCAACCGCAACATTCAAACGAGGCTGCAAAGAAAACTAATGGGACTGTAGCGACTGTGTTGACTTCAAAATCGGGGGTGTGGACTAAGTTTCTATTCAAGTGTTGATCGACATGGTAATGGCTCTATAGTATTGGAGAAAAGTTGAAAAAAACGGACCCTCCGTTACATCGTGACGTGTCATGCCGTAACGTACAGCACGCATAAAGCAACTATTTCTGTCTTACCATCTCTCTCCACCAGGTGTAGGACTTCTCTCATCGTTTAAAAACAAGAAATGGACAGTGACGGGGGTAAGGGGGGATGCCTAGTCATTTTTTGCATCATCACTGCAAGCGATCATCATTCTCAAAGCCGCTGTTTATTTCTGAAGATCGCTTTAGCACCGCCCTAAAAACCCGATTCAAATTCGACACAAACCTTCAAATAGGTATGTAATGACACATTATATAAACTCTTTATAGTGTTTTATTTACATTTTAGAGGCGATAAGGTGATAAGTTGGACAGATCGAGTGAAAAAAAGCAATTTTCCCACACAACATCTCTCCTTCTCACTATCACGCATTAGGTTCGCTTCCCCACCCGCCATTTTTAAAAAGACCCGACGGGGCTCATTGCCTTCTTGAATCATGCAGAAACGGGCAGCGTGGGGGTCGTGTAATTGATTCTGTTGGAAAGGGGAGAAATTGTGCTTTACAATGGTATTGACATTACAGTTAATCTGGAAGTATTACGTTTTTGGGGCGCTAAAATAAGGTCAATTGTACGGACCAAGGCGATGTACAAAAGTGAGTGAGTTTACGTTACATTTTTAGCATGACTTGTTATGATGTTATAATCACTTACATTTGCTTCCATCCTAGTGGAAGCAAATGTAAAAAACATCTGATTGATTTATCAAGAACTGTCCCCATGCTCTGTCATTCAGTAATAGAAATACTAATAATACTAATAATAATCATTGGATAACAGATCAAATCTCAGAACTCATTAAGAGGTGGCTAGGTTTAAGGCCTGCAGTAGGTTTAGGTTTAAGGCCTGCAGTAGGTTATAATAAACTGAAAATTGCGTGTCAATTCATAAACTATTTTATGAGTCTGTATGGCACAGCTGTCAATTTTTTAATCCTTAAAACTTCTTATGGCTGCAAGGTAAAGTGTTGAGTAGCCAGTGAAATCGTGCCCATTTCACACGGCCTCCTACTCAAATCTTGCTCGTACAATATGGATATTATTATTATTTTTGGATAGAAAGCACTTTCTAGTTTCTAAAACAATTGGAATTATTTCTCTGAGTGAAACAGAAGTCCTTCTGCAGCACTTTTCCTGACCAGGAAGTGAAATGTCAGAAATCGATGCTCTTTTCAACTTGATGCCTATACATGGTCTTGACACTTAGGAGTCTACTTACACTCTATACGCCTTCCTATTGGTGTAAAGAGGATGTGAGAGAAGAAATGTTTGTGCTCATCTTGGTCTGTGGTGGAAAAAAACCTATTTCTTTGACGTGACCGTCCACTTCCGGTACTCTGAAGGAAGTGGGATTGACTTCTGTTTTGCTGCCGTAACGAAGGACTAACATCTCCGGCTCTAATTTTTTTTGATACATGTGACCATATCATCGTAATGTATGTTTTTTCAATATAGTTTAATCAGATTATTGAAACTTTTTTCGGGAGTTTTGCCGTGTTCCGTCCTCTGACTGTGTTTACGTTGGAGAAATTTGTGCCACTCGGCTAGTGCCAATGCTAATTGAAGAGGGAAATTTGCCATTCTGAATCCAAACAACGACTCATCTGGACAGAGGACACCTTCTTCAACATTCTGATGAAAGATCAGCAAAAGTAAGACCCATTTTATGATGTTATTTCATATATCTGTCGTGCATGTGAACTGGCCGTGGGCGCCCAATTGTTTCTGTTTATTGTAGCTACGCTAATATAGCGATACATTTTGTTTTTGCTGTAAAACATTTAATAAATCGGAAATATTGTTTGGAATCACAAGATGCCTGTCTTTCAATTGCTGCAGACTATGTATTTTTCAGAAATGTTTTATGATGAGTAATTAGCTATTTGACGTTGGTGTCTGTAAATATTTTGGCTGCTTTCGGTGCAATTTCTGATGGTGGCTGCAATGTAAACTGTGGTTTATACATGAAATATGCAAATTTTTCGAACAAAACATATGCTATACAATAAATATGTTATCAGACTGTCATCTGATGAATTTGTTTCTTGGTTAGTGGCTATTTATATCTTTATTTGGTCGAATTTGTGATAGCACCTGATGGAGTAAGAAACTGATGGAGTTAGAAAAGTTGTGTCTTTTGCTAACGTGGTTAGCTAATAGATTTACATATTTTGTCTTCCCTGTAAAACATTTTAAAAATCGGACATGTTGGCTTGATTCACAAGATGTGTACCTTTCATCTGGTGTCTTGGACTTGTTAATGTGTGAAAGTTAAATATTTAAAAAAAATATATTTTGAATTTCGCGCCCTGCACTTTGAGCTGGATGTTGTCATAAGTGTACCGGTGTCGGGCTGCCCCCCTAACAGGTTAAATGAAACTGTGATATATTTTTCTTTATCACAATTTTCTTTAACCAATTTTGGTCTTTAATGCAGGGCCGACAGATAAGTTCCTTACTTTTCCCCCTGTTTTTAACGGGAGAGAAACCAAAAGCCCACCGTGCCTATTTTTCAAAAATCGTCAGTCCACATGTCAGGTGAAATTCCCCCATTGTATTTACCCAAGTTCTCTCTTAAAACTCCATGACCACCGACAGTTTTTTTGTTGTTGCCTGATGCAGGACTCTGGTGCCAGAGGAGCGACTCTCAGACTGAATACGCCTCCGTTAATTGCCACAGTTTAGACTACCGATAGATCAGCGTTCTAACTCCCCCTTCTGATAGTGTGGTGCAATGATAGAATGCCACCATCTACCACTAACGGTCACGACATAACCTCGTAACGTTCAAAGGAAGAACCACTGTAGGTCAAATTACGAAGGTTGAGTTTAGGCATTCATTCCAAATGGTTAAGGTAAGAGTTAAGTTTTGGGATAGGGTCCAAAACAAAAACAACTCTACGGTTAAGTTTAGACATGAATTTCAAATGGTTAAGATAAGGGTTAAGGTTGGAATAGGGTTAAAACAGCAACAACAACAACAAAAATACCCAGGACGGTTAATGAAGATGAGACACTCAAAGCCAGAGCTCGCGGCTTACGCCCATCCAACATCCCCGTCCACAATGCCCTAGCAACCTGCAAGCATACTTGATGGTAATAACGCTGAATGTTGCTCCTGGTGGCCGGTTTTTAGTGCTTACTGCTTACCTGGACGGTCGTTCAATTTCACATTGGATCTTGAGCGATCTGGCTGCCTAGACAGCTATAGTAAAAAGCACAGAAAATAAGCCACATCTTAAAAGTATTGGCTGAAAGACATAAAGAGAAGAGAGAGATCAAACACACACATATGCGCACACGCACAGACACGCACACAAACATTGCGAAACACACAGACAGACACAAAGTGGGCGAGTAGGCGGGTAAGTACTGATACAAAAGGCACACTGCAGCCACTGTTTGAATATTTGTGTTCAAGTCCTTATATGTTTTGACAATTTGAACCAATTTCTACCTCCTGCCAGTCAATATCTCTCTGTTGACTGGAGACGGGTCTTTCTTTCACAGAGCTCCAACGTTAGGCTGTGGTTACACAACTGGAAACCCCCACATCAGAAGTCATAGTTATCTTTTGTAAATCTCCCCAGAGTAAAGCCACGGGACACACGTGGTGGAGGTCATTGTGTGTGTGTGTGTGTATTTGTGTGTGTGTGTATATATGTGTGTGTGTGTGTGTGTGTGTGTGTGTGTGTGTGTGTGTGTGTGTGTGTGTGTGTGTGTGTGTGTGTGTGTGTGTGTGTGTGTGTGTGTGTGTACGTGTGGTATAATAACCAGAAAAAAGACTACGGATGCATTGTGAGGATATGTGATTAATTGTGCGGATAAAAGGCAACATTGTGCTGCCCTCTCCATTGACCGTGCTTCTACACCTGCATTGATTGCTGTTTGTGGTTTTAGGCTAGGTTTCTGTACAGCACTTTGATATATCAGCTATATAAATAAATATGATTGAATGATCATTAATGATTTGATTAAGGAATGATACTGTTCATCACTCATTGCTCATTCGGAGGCTTTCATCAATTCGCCTGAACCAGGCTGTGTGTACAGATGTAGGACCTCAAATTTGAGCCAGTTTGCTAGAGCAGGAAAATAATCCTGCAGTCTCCACAGAGTTAGGTAAATCTGCTTTTGGTTTCTTTGCACCCCATGTATGTAACAATCTTTAGAGATCCCTACAACTAAATATACTAGTGCTTCTCAGACAGTTCAACATGTTGATTGGGGACCGCTTTGATGAAGAATGTGATGGTTTCTCTTGAGTATGTTTTGTAATCTTGTATACTTGTATCATATTGTATTTGTAAATTGTGTTGATGCAGGGCTCACTTGTAAAATAGATATTATTCTCAATGATTAATAATGGGATCAACCCATTAAATAGAATAAGCTTTAGTAGCAGCTATAGACATTTATCCACCAGTTTGACCTGCACCTCTACCACAGCCCCTCAGGGAATGATATAGAACACAAAGTGACACACACACACACACATATGCACACACACACACACACACACCTCATTGCGCCAAGGCAGATCAGTTTACTGTGGCTTTGCTGTGTGTGTCCTCAGACTACTTCTTCTCCTCGTGAGAACAAAGCAGATGAAGACTTATGGACCATGGAGGAGGTATCTCTCTGATCATCGTAGTGTAGGTTGCAGCTCGTTTAATGCAGCTGCACCCATGGGGCACTGCACTCGGCACAAAACAGTAGCAATGAATTCTCTAATATGCCCAAAGACAAAAAAATGTGTGCACATGACACACACACAAACACACACGTACAGTACATGTACTCAAGGCACACTGCAGCCACTGTTTTGACAACTTGAACCAATTTCTACCTCCAGGCAGTCAAGATGTCTCTGTTGAATAGAAGCATTTCTTTCTCAAACAGAGCAGGCTACAGTACCGTTACAATAATACCGAATGACAAGATTATAGCCTTATCACTACTAGTTGGCAAGTTGGTTGATATGGAGGAGAGTAGGCTATGGTAAAACATTACTAAATGATAACAACGTAGCCTTGTCACTAGCTAGTAGTTGGTTAATGGAGTAGGGTAAAGTAGGCTACAATACAGCAACAATAGCCTTCCTACTGTTCTGTTATTCGTTGGGTCTGGAAATTGTTAAATTAACTAATATTGTAGGGAGATCACATACAGCTGTAGTGATCACTGCGCCACTGCACTGCGCTGTAGTGATTACCGGCCTCCCGGGTGGCGCAGTGGTCTAGGGCACTGCATCGCAGTGCTAGCTGCGCCACCAGAGTCTCTGGGTTCGCGCCCAGGCTCTGTCGCAGCCGGCCGGGAGGTCCGTGGGGCGACGCACAATTGGCATAGCGTCGTCCGGGTTAGGGAGGGTTTGGCCGGTAGGGATATCCTTGTCTCAGTATGTAAAAATGTAATAAAATGTATGCACTCTACTGTAAGTTGCTCTGGATAAGAGCGTCTGCTAAATGACTAAAATGTAAAATGTAAATGTAGTGGTGTCACATTATCTTTATCCATGCTATAACTGCTGCTGTGGATATGACTGTTACTTGAGAACTCTGCCCTCTTTGCCAGATCTCCGTTGAAAAAGGTGTGTTAAAAAAAGGTCTTATATCTAGTGTGTAATCTCACACTAAAAAGAAAATTGACATATACAGTATATCATGATGATGTTGCTTGATCGGTGGTTAGGCTATTAATAACTGGACAAAAGTAGGCGACATGAAAAGTGCAATACTGTTAATATAACTGTGTGTTAGTGGGGGTTTTCAGGGAATTTATGTAAAATCATGAAGCTCATCTGCATTTCAGGAAAATTCTCATCAACAAAAGAGTGATCAAATTAAGATCCAACATCTGTATTACAATACTGTTTTCATGAAAGACTGGGATGCAGAGTATGTGAGAGTAAGGTTTATCATCATCAATAAGCTATTTATTTATTTATTTCATGGCTGTATCCAATCAGAACAGGTAGCATGATAAAATAACAGCTAATGATTTCTCCAATGACCTACACTACCGTTCAGACGCTTGGGGTCACTTAGAAATGTCCTTGTTTTTTAAAGAAAATACAATTTTTTGTCCATTAAAATAACATCAAATTGATCAGAAATACAGTGTAGACATTGTTAATGTTGTATATGACTATTGTAGCTGAAAACGGCAGATGTTTATGGAATATCAACATAGGCATACAAAGGCCCATTATCAGAACCATTACTCCTGTGTTCCAATGGCACGTTGTGTTAGCTATTCCAAGATAATCATTTTAAATGGATAATTGATCATTAGAAAACCCTTTTGCAATTATGTCAGCACAGCTGAAAACTGTGGTTCAGATTAAAGAAGCAATAAAACTGGCCTTCTTTAGACTAGTTGATTATCTGGAGCATCAGCATTTGTGGGTTCGATTACAGGCTCAAAATGGCCAGAAACAAAGACCTTTCTTCTGAAACTCGTCAGTCTATTCTTGTTCTGAGAAATGAAGGCTATTCCATGTGAGAAATTGCCAAGAAACTGAAGATCTCTTACAACGCTGTGTACTGCTCCCTTCACAGAACAGCGCAAACTGGCTCTAACCAGAACAGAAAGAGGATTAGGAGGCCCCATTGCACAACTGAGCAAGATGACAAGTACATCAGAGTGTCTAGTTTGAGAAACAGATGCCTCACAATTCCTTGACTGGCAGCTTCATTAAATAGTACCCACAAAACACCAATCTCAATGTCAACAGTGTAGAGGCGACTATTCATAGTTTTTCCCCTTAATCAATCTACACAACATACTCCATAATGACAAAGTAAAAACAGGTTTATACATTTTTGCAAATGTAATAAAAATAAAATAACGGAAATGTCACGTTTACAGAAGTATTCAGACCCTTTACTCAGTACTTTGTTGAAGCACTCTCTACAGCAAATACAGCCTCGAGTCTTCATGGGAATGAGACTACAGGCTTGGCACATCTGTATTTGGGGAGTTTCTCCCATTCTTCTCTGCAGATCCTCTCAAGCTCTGTCAGGTTGGATGAAAGATGTTCGATCGAGTTCAAGTCCGGGCTCTGGCTGGGCCACTCAAGGACATTCAGAGACTTGTCCCGAAACCACTCCTGCGTTGTCTTGGCTGTGTGATTATGGACATTGTCCTGTTGGAAGGTGAACGTTTGCTCCAGTCTGAGGTCCTGAATACTCTGGAGCAGGTTTTCATCAAGGATATTTCTTTACTTTGCTCCATTCATCTTTCCCTCGATCCTGACTAGTCTCCCAGTCCATGCCACTGAATAACATCCCCACAGCATGATGCTGCCTCCCCTATGCCTTACCATAGGGATGGTGCCAGATTTCCTCCAGACGTCACGCTTGGCATTCAGGCTAAAGAGTTCCATCTTGATTTCATCAGACTAGAGAATCTAGTTTCTCATGTGTTGGGAGTCTTTATGTGCCTTTTGGAAAACTCCAAGCAGGCTGCCATGTGCCTTTTACAGAGAGGTGGCTTCCTTCTGGCCACTCTACCTTAAGTGCCTGATTGGTGGAGTGCTGCAGATATGGTTGTACTTCTGGATGGTTCTCCCATCTAAACAGAGGAACTATGGAGCTCTGTCAGAGTGACCATCGGGATCTTGGAAATCTTCCACCCTACAGAGGGCCGAGAGGGAGGTGAGCATCTCCTCCGTCTACGCCAGGGGTCCAGGACTGTGTCGGAGTACGCTCTGGATTTCCGGACGGTGGCCGTGTCCACTGGTTGGAACAACCAAGCCCTATTGACGGTTTTCCACAGCGGGCTACAGGCGGACGTCCAGACCAAGCTGGCCTGTCACGATGAGGACCTCACGCTGGACCAGCTCATCGCCATGGCCATCCGCATGGATAGTCTCCTGCGTGCCTGGATAGTCTCTCCCAGGAACCTCCAGCGAGACTGAGCCCATGGAGGTGGGAATGACGCACCTTCCCCCTGAGGAACGTCGCCATCAACAGGGTCTCTGCTCCTACTGCGGGGAGTCGACCACCCCTGGAACATCTGTCCCAGAAAGAGAACCAGGCGAGGAAGTGACAGGCCGAGGAGCACTCCTGCACCTTCCCAGATAGGCATGGACATGCCTTACTCCACTCTGTCCACCCAGCCCGTCCTCCTCCCTGTCACCTTCCCTGACTATCCTGGCCCCCAACGGAGTCCTGCCCTAGTGGACTAAGGTGCTGTAGGCAGTTTCCTAGACCGGTCAGTGGCCTTATCATTACGCATTCCTCTAGTCACTTTACAACCCCCTATCCCAGTCCTTGCCCTATCAACCGTCCCGGAGGAGTAATGGGACCTACATGTGGCCTTTTCGAAGACTCGTGCCACGTGCCTGCCCCCTCATCGCGCATGGGAATGCACTATCAACCTACTGTCTGGTTCTATCCTCCCACGGGGGCACATCTACCCTCTCTCGCATGCAGAGACCGAAGCCATTGAGGCCTACGTCCAGGAGGCGCTGGCCCAAGGATTCATCCGTCCATCCACCTCGCCGGCCGCCTCCAGCTTTTTTTTCATGAAGAAGGAAAGAGGTCTCCACCCCTGTATTGATTACCGGACACTGAATAAGGCTAATGTTAAATTCAGTTATCCCCTGCCTTTCATACCTACTGTGATCGAACAGATGCACGGTGATAAGTACTTTACTGAATTGGATTTACGCAGTGCCTACAACCTGGTGTTAGTCAGAGAGGGGGATGAATGGAAGACCACCTTCAGCACCAGCACCGGGCATTATGAATACAGGTTAACTTCTTTCAGATAGGGGGCAGAATCTTTATGTTTGGAAAAATAATGTTCCCAAGATAAACGGAATATTTCTCAGGTCCAGATGCTAAAATATGCATATAATTGACATATTATGATAGAAAACACATTAAAGTTTCCAAAACTGTCAAAATATTGTCTGTGAGTATAACAGAACTGATTTTGCAGGCAAAAACCTGAGGAAATCCAACCCGGAAGTGCCTTTTATTTGGAAAATCCCTGTTCTGTTGCCTGCCCCCTCATCGCGCATGGGAATGCACTATCAACCTACTGTCTGGTTCTATCCTCCCACGGGGGCACATCTACCCTCTCTCGCATGCAGAGACCGAAGCCATTGAGGCCTACGTCCAGGAGGCGCTGGCCCAAGGATTCATCCGTCCATCCACCTCGCCGGCCGCCTCCAGCTTTTTTTTCGTGAAGAAGGAAAGAGGTCTCCACCCCTGTATCGATTAAAGGGGTATCAACCAGATTCCTTTTCCAATGGCTTCCTCAGGCTGTGACCAGGCTTTAGGCGTGGGCGAGTAGCAGAGGGGAGGGCAGTGCTGTTGACCAGGGTAGGGGTAGCCAGGTGGAAAGCATGGCCAGCCTTAGAAAAATGCTTATTGAAAATCTCAATTATAGTGGATTTGTCGGTGGTGACAGTGTTTCCTATCTTCAGTGCAGTTGGAAGTGGAGGTCGTTTGACCGCTGACCCATCACGGATGCAGGCAATGAGGCAGTGATCGCTGAGATCTTGGTTGAAAACAGCAGAGGTGTATTTGGAGGGCAAGTTGGTTAGGATGATATCTATGAGGGTACCCGTGTTTACGGAATTGGGGTGGTACCTGGTAGGTTCATTGATAATTTGTGTGAGATTGAGGGCATCAAGCTTAGATTGTAGGATGGCTGGGGTGTTAAGCATGTTCCAATTTAGGTCGCCTAGCAGCACGAGCTCTGAAGATAGATGGGGGACAATCAGTTCACATATGGTGTCATGGGCACAGCTGGGGCAGAGGGTGGTCTATAGCAGGCGGCAACGGTGAGAGACTTGTTTTTAGAGAGGTGGATTTTTAAAAGTAGAAGTTCAAATTGTTTGGGAAAAGACCTGGATAGTAAAACAGAACTCTGCAGGCAATCTTTGCAGTAGATTGCAACACCGCCCCCTTTGGCCGTTTTATCTTGTCTGAAAATCTTGTAGTTAGGGATGAAAATGTCAGAATTTTTGGTGGTCTTCCTAAGCCAGGATTCAGACACGGCTAAAACATCTGGTTTGGCAGAGTGTGCTAAAGCAGTGAACAAAACAAACTTAGGGAGGAGGCTTCTAATGTTAACATGCATGAAACCAAGGCTATTACGGTTACAGAAGTCATCAAAAGAGAGCGCCTGGGGAATAGGAGTGGAGCTAGGTACTGCAGGGCCTGGATTCACCTCTACATCACCAGAGGAACAGAGGAGTAGGATAAGGGTACGGCTAAAAGCTATGAGAATTGGTCGTCTAGAACGTCTAGAACAGAGAGTAAAAGGAAGTTTCTGAGGGCGATAAAATAGCTTCAAGGAATAATGTACGGACAAAGGTATGGTAGGATGTGAATACAGTGGAGGTAAACCTAGGTATTGAGTGATGATGAGAGAGATATTGTCTCTAGAAACATCATTGAAACCAGGTGATGTCATCACATATGTGAGTGGTGGAACTGAAAGGTTGGATATGGTATAGTGAGCAGGGCTAGAGGCTATACAATGAAATAAGCCAAGAAACACTAACCAGAACAGCAATGGACAAGGCATATTTACATTAAGGAGAGGCATGCTTAATCGAGTGATCGTAAGGGTCCAGTGAGTAGAGGTTGGTTGGGGTCACGGCAATCCAGACAGCTGGCCGGGTAGCTGGCTATCGGTAGCAAGATAGCATAGGATGGAGGTCTATTTTTAGTCACCTTGTGCGTTTCCGTCGGTAGATTAGTGGGGTTCCGTGTGGTAGAGGGGATCAATCCAATTGGCAAAATAGATATAGTGACCCAAGAAAAAAAAATTGGCCGATATACTTATTCAGATAGCAGCCGATAAGACAGCTAACGATTAGCGGGCCCCAGATGAGCGTTCAGGTAACGTCGCGACGGAGGTGCCAGTTGGATAACTCCCTCGGGCAGATAACGTCGGTAGTCAGTCGTGAAGGCCCGGTGGGAATCCGCATTTGTAGAAAAAAAATTATAAAAAAAAACGGGTCCGGATAGGTGATTGTAGCCCAGGAATGGCTGATGGCACTCTTCAGCTGGCTAGCTCCGGAATAATTTAAGTTTGCTCCGGGATCGACGTAAGCCAATAGTCACACGGTTTGCAGCTAGCTAGCTGCAAAATCAACGTGTAAATGTCCAGAGCTTGCGGTTGAAATCCGGGGATATTGAGAAAAATAGGTCCGGTATGTTCTGGTCTGAGTCGCGTTATACAAAAGTGCCGATAGATTATCGAGCTAAAGGAATAGCTGATGACCACAAAACGTGGGTAGCTGAAATACTAACGTTAGCCAGTAAACCGGCTAAATTCTGGGTAGTTTCAGGTTAGCTTCTGGCTAGTTTCTGGTTAGCTTCTGGCTAGCTTCTGTTTAGCTTCTGGCTAGCTTCTGACTAGCTTCTGGCTAGCTACTGGTTAGCTTCTGGTTAGCTACTGGTTAGCTTCTGGTTAGCTTCTGGCTAGCTTCTGGCTAGCTTCTGGCTAGCTTCAATTGTGAATTTTCAGATTTGAGGTAAATAATACTTTTTTTTCTGTAATTGGTGAGGCGGGTTGCAGGAAAGCTTTTTGTAGTTGAGTTCTTGGATAATAAAATATATAAAACATATGCGAAGAAAGGTGTAAATATATATATATATACAGGACACGACAATACGAGAACAAAATGACGTCTGAACTGCTATGCCATCTTAGAAATCAACAGGGTCCAACATCTTGGACCCTGAAGGGGGGTCCTCGACAGCTGCGCTGGACTGGGGAGGCCAACGAAGCCTTCCATGGGCTCAAGGAAAGTTTTACTAACGCATCTGTTCTGGCTCGCCCTGACCTGTCTCTGACCTTCATCGTAGAAGAAGACACCTCCAAGGTTGGAGTAGGGGCTGTTCCTTCCCAATGCACTGGATCGCCACCTAAACTCCATTCATGCGCCTTCTATTCACGGAAGCTGTCTCCCGCCGAGCGGAATTATGACGTGGGGAATCGTGAGTTGTTGGCCGAAGGCATGGCATGAAGGCATGGCAGCACTGGTATTATTCATAGCCGTCTGTTTACCACCACAAAGCGAAGCTGGCACTAAGACCGCTCTCAACCAACTCTATAAGGCCATAAGTAAAGAAAAAAATGCTCACCCAGAAGCGGTGCTCCTAGTGGCAGGGGACTTTAATGCAGGCAAACTTAAATCAGTTTACCAAATTTTTACCAGCATGTCACATGTGCAACCAAGGGGAAAAAAATCCTAGACCACTTTTACTCCACACACAGAGATGCATACAAAGCACTCCTCTGCCCTCCATTTGGCAAATCTGACCACAATTCTATCCTCCTGATTCCTGCTTACAAGCAAAAACTAAAGCAGGAAGTACCAGTGACTCGCTCAATACGGAACTGGTCAGATGAAGCGGATGCTACACTACAGGACTGTTTTGCTAGCTCGATCTCTTTGTGTAGCAATCTCTCTGTAAATGCCATATGTCTGTAGATCTCTTGTGTGGTTTAGCATCTACATGTCACTTTGTCCCCACCTGTGAGTATTGTGTTTGTTATGGTGTTTGTGTAACAGTATAACTTTAAACCGTCCCCTCGCCCTGACACGGGCGCGAACCAGGGACCCTCTGCACACATCAACAACATCACCCACGAAGCAGCGTTACCCATCGCTCCACAAAAGCCGCGGCCCTTGCAAAGCAAGGGGAAACCCTACTTAAAATCTCAGAGCAAGTGACGTAACTGATTGAAATGCTACTAGCGCGTACCCGCTAACTAGCTAGCTAGAAGATAACAGAAAATGACTCAAGTAAAAGTGAAAGTCACGCAGTAAAGTACTACTTGAGTAAAAGTCTAAATGTAATAGCAAAAATATACTTAAGCATCAAAGTTAAAGTATAATACATTTCAAATTCCTTATTTTAAGTAAATCAGACAGCACCATTTTATTTTTTGTACTTTTTTGTTTACAGATAGCCAGGGACACACTCCAACACTCAGACATAATTTACAAACAAATCAGGTATTTAGGGATGTTATCGTGATAGATGTGAATTAGACCATTTTTCTGTCCTGCTAAGCATTCAAAATGTACCAAGTACTTTCTGTTGTCAGGGAAATTGTATGGATGAAAAGTACACAGTTTTCTTTAGGAATGTATTGAAGTAAAAGTAAAAGTTGTCAAAAAATAGAAATAGTAAAGTAAAGTACAGACACCTCAAAAAACTACTTAAGTAGTACTTTCAAGTATTTTTACTTAAGTAATTTACACCACTGAGGTTTTGTCCTCTGGAGCTGAAACAGGGCCACAACAGACTTCACATATGTACAGGGTTCCCAGGAGTGGCAGGCAAATATGCTTATTGCCCTGCAAAGTATTTTTAATGTACCAAAGCCATTCCCTGGCTACCCATCCACATTGCTCCGGCCAAACTAACATTTTTTCTCCACAGTGAATGTATGTAGCGATTAAATTTCACTGGAAGTCATCAGGCAAGCAAGGCCAAGGAATGGAGAGAGAGGTGACATGGAGGGAGTTTCAGACCTCATTTGTTTATGAAGCAAAAAAGCAAAGATGGATGGCTGACAAGGAAAAAATGAAACACAACATGCACACACACACTCTCTCCTTTCGCTCCTCTCTCGCACAAGAAATGTGCAAAGATTAGGCCTAGATAGCTAGGCCTATAACTCTAGAATGCTGTAAAAAAGTTTATCATTAGTAACTGACACAATTCTATAATTAATACATATTAGAGTAATAATACATAATAGAGTGACCAATAGTTACTGTATTTTGATTGTTTAGTGTTTTAATTACTCAACAAGTAGTGCGCTAAGGAGGGATCGGACTGTGTCTCAAAAGCAGCAGAAAAGGTCAAATAAGGTCACATACATTTCTGTTACAGCTATGCACGTCTGGCCCCTTTGAATCAGAGGCAGATACTTACGCCCATCTGCCATCCCTGTCCACAACACACAGCTCTCACTGTTGCCCCTGGTGGCCAGTTTCCACTTTATCTCCCGATGTCTTCAGACATGGATGGACATAGAATACTGACTTGTATCACAGCCGACCTGGCTGGACAAAACAACCACTATTAGGATGTTGGCTAAGGTGGATCTGATTGAATAGAGCCCTAATCCAGGTCACAGCACCAATGTAACCGAACAAGAATGCCAGGACTCCAGACTAGGTGAATGATGTGACGCATTAAGTTGTTAGCTAGAAAAAGATGCATGAATCTGTCTCCTGATATAAATGTCAAAGCAAATCCACAACTCAACCTTAGATTGAACCCTGACATTCCGAACACCCACACTGAGACAAGAACAACATTTCTTCTTACTGTTATACCTATTATAGTGAACTTTCAGAGCTGCAAGTCATAAACAAAACAAGTTCTTCTTCCATCCCATTAAAACACAGTTTATCTGACTCTGACGTGTCAGAAAGTAATTGTAAGCCTCAATCCTTTCTGTATTGACAGGATGCTTATCTATCCACTTAGAGGGCTACTAATACAGACACTCAAGTTAGCAATTAGAATAACTGAGATTAAATAACTTAATGCAAAGCATTACACAACGCATATACCTTCTTCCGAAGTCTTCCCTCAGATGCGTGTACCTGTTTCCCCTGATTTCCCCTGAGTGTTTATATCTTAGCAACAGATGAAGGAAAGATCACCAGAAGATCAGCATAATGCTGTGGGCTGTCTTTGTCATATGCAGCACAGTCAGCTAGAGCACAAGTACACAAGCTAACATCTGGAATTGTTTAAAGATAGTCATAACATGGATCATTTAACTATTTTTATTTAGAAGTTTAGGAGCCCTTCATTTAAAAAAAAGTCAGAAATGCATTAAATAACACATTCATAAAAGGCAAAAAAGACAGTCAAAAATTGTATCACAAGGAATAAGGTTTTGAAGAGTGTCATATCTAGGAGAAATAAGAAAGTTCAGGATATATATTTTTTTTTGACACATTTACCCCTTATTCTTTGTTGGCACAAAAATACCTCTATACCTCCATGTGTTTGTATGGGTTACCTTCAGACGAGTCCCGTGACATTTGTGGGGGTCGTAGAGCAAACCTGAGAACACTTGTCTTCCCTTTCTACAGTGGGGTCATATTAGTTTGTAGCCCAAACAATTCAGACACTACCGACAGAAATTGGCACATCAGAGTCCTGTCCCTTGTGTAGGCATATATTGTATAATCAATCAGTGAGAGAGAGCGTCAAATATCACAATTATATCCACTGTATACATGAATCGCGGCACAGTTGGTTCCTATTTCAGTAATGTTTTTGGTCACATGTGCGTGGTCAAACAAAAACACTATAATGATTGGTTGACAGTAGATCCTCCCACAATGCAGGTGATGGCTGCAGGATGAAATTGGTGAAGAGTAACTGGAGAAACTTGCAGTCGACTGCAGTCAAAACTTCATGACCTTTGATCCCATGATTTTTGTAAAGTTCATGTAGTTGACATGGGCAAGTTGTACAATTTTTTTATGTTTTATTATTCATTTGAAGAAAAATAAAATGTTGAAGAACATAATTCCACTTTGACATTATAGGCCAGTGACCAAACAAATCTCAATTTAATCAATTTTAAATGCAGGCTGTAACATTCCGGCTGTGCATTAAGTACAGTACTCTGGACATACTGCATCAGTACTCTGATTGATGTAATTAGTATTACCGGTAGACTACATTGCATTGTATTCCATTGTACAGTATTTGACTAATTGATTTGTATTGTATCACAGCTATTGTTTTGTATTGATTCATGTTGATCTGAATCCTAGTAGCCATTTGTATCATGTGTCATTGTTATGATAAGCAGTTGGCTCAGAACTTCCACCAGCGTATGCAGTTAACAACAATATCCATGCAGTGGCAGGATCAGTCATTAGATTAAATGGAAATTCCATTTATTGAGTACACACAATACCGTATAGGTTATAGTTCACCACAGTTCACTGCTCATGTTGTCCAGTCAGTTGAATAGTAGCTGATTATACTCTATGGCAGCTGATGAAATTCTCCATTTGATCTTTCCAGTACAATTGACAGCCTTGCTAGAATAATTCTGCTTTGGCATATATTTCTTATATGAAATGTTCAGTATGTGAAGAATGCAGTCCATGAATGACGTTATTATAATAGGCCTACGTGTCAAATTAAACTCATTGAATTCAATTGAAATTCACTAAAGATATGCACCACTTACAGACTACTACATGCTTTCAATAGTTTCGGGCTACATAGATTTTTGAAGTTCTGAAGACTCCTTCAAATATGTGTTTGTTTTTCTTCTGGCTATAACTGGTAGCTATTTGGTGCATGTGGTTATGTGTGCCCATTGTTCTGTATGTGACTACCTCGTGGCTGTGGAGTCCTTCCAGGGCTGGTGGTTGGTCAGGGTGATGGGAGAAGGCGGTTACAAGAGGACTCTCTCCCTATGGTAACCTGACTGAGCTCTAAATTAATCTAATGTTCCTCTGCTGCTGGACCCAAATATAGCCACTTCGGCTGCCTATCGGCTGTTGCCCACTGAAACATGGGCAGTTTGTAGCTACACACTGGGCACACACTGGTTGCATCAATGTTGTTCCCACGTCATTTCAATCAAATTACATTGAGTCATGTGAATTCCATAGATTAGGGCCACATGAATTTATTTAAATTGACTGATATCCTTCTATGTACTGTAACTCAGTAAAACCTTGGAAATTGTTGCGTTTATATTTGTGTTCAGGATAGATTTCATTTTCCTTGATCTTTTGTCATTACAGTCATTTTCCCTTGCAAATCGTTTTTTTCAACATTTGTGAGTTTAGCGTAAATGGATCATTTAGAAATATGCGCCTTGTGTTTCTATACTTCCAAGAACAAACTGCAATTGCTGCTAGCACAATGAATCATTGAGAGCTTTACTATTGAAACAGTGTGTGGCTAATTATCTCTCTCACCTGGCCAAAGCACCAAGCAATGGGCAAGTTTGAGGGGATGACTTTTGTCAAGTTGTTGACTACTGCCTTTCAAAGTGTGTTAACTTTGGGATAGGCGTGTTGCTAGCGCTCCACCTCGACAACATCCGGTGAAATTGCAGTGCGCGAAATTCAAAATACAAAATTCGTAATATCAAACATTCATGAAAATACAAGTGCCTTACATCGTTTAAAAGCTTAACTTGTTAATCCAGCCGCTTTGTCAGATTTTAAAAAGGCTTTACGGCGAAAGCATACCATGCGATTATCTGAGGACAGCGCCCCGCATACAAAAGCATTACACACATTTTCCAAACAAGCAGAGGTGTCACGAAAGTCAGAAATAGCAATAAAATAAATCCCTTACCTTTGAAGATCTTCCTCTGTTTGCAATCCCAAGGGTCCCAGCTACATAACAAATGGTCATTTTGTTTGATAAAGTCCTTCTTTATATCCCAATAAAGTCAGTTTAGTTGGCACGCTTGATTCAGTAATCCACCAGTTTCCCTCAATCAAAATGCAAACAAATGAATCTCAAAAGTTACCAATAAACTTCGTCCAAAGAAGTCAAACAACATTTTGTCACGCCCTGGCCTTAGTATTCTTTGTTTTCTTAATTATTTTAGTTAGGTCAGGGTGTGACATGGGGAATGTATGTGTTTTTTGTAGTGTCTAGGGTGGTTGTAAAGTTTAGGGGGTTTATTAGAGTAGTTGGGTTTATGTTTAGTATAGAAGTCTAGCTGTGTCTATGGTTGAGTGTAGGTATCTAGGAAAGCCTATGGTTGCCTGAATTGGGTCTCAATTAGAGACAGCTGGTTATTGTTGTCTCTGATTGGGAGCCATATTTAAGGCAACCATAGGCTTTAGTTGTTTGTGGGGAATTGTCTATGTCAGTGTGTAGTGGGCAGTGTCAGCACCATTTCTGTTTATTTAGCTTCACGGTCGTCTGTTTGTTGTTTTGTCTCGGTTTTCCTTCTTTTAATAAAGAGAAGATGTATTTTTCACACGCCGCGCCTTGGTCCTCTCTCTCTCCCTTTGACGATCGTGACACATTTCTAATCAATCCTCAGGTACCCTAATATGTAAATAAACGATCAAATTTAAGATGGAGAATAGTATGTTCATTACCGGAGATAAATAACGAAGTGTGCGCCCTCACCGACGCGCCACAATATTTCTGACAAAATGGGATCCACCTAGAAAAACTACAAATTCTAGCAATTATTTTCAAAAAACAAGCCTGAAACTCTTTCTAAAGACTGTTGACATCTACTGGAAGCCCTAGGAACTGCAATCTGGGAGGTATTCCATTGATATTCCCATAGACAGCCATTTCAATGAGTGGTGAGCTCCAAAAAATATTTTATGGATGCATTTTCCTTGGGTTTTCGCCTGCCATATCAGTCCTGTTATACTCACAGACATTATTTTAACAGTTTTGGAAACTTTAGAGTGTTTTCTATCCAATACTACCAATTGTATGCATGTCCTAGCTTCTGGGCCTGAGTAACAGGCAGTTTACTTTGGGCACCTCAGTCATCCAAACTTCCGAATACAGCCCTCTATCCAGAAGAAGTTGTTAAACATTTTTACAAATTAATAAAAAATTAAAAGCTGAAATGTCTTGAGTCAATAAGTATTCAACCCCTTTGTTATGGCAAGCCTAAATATGTTCAGGAGTAAAAATGTGATTATCAATGGACACACTCTGTATGCAATAATGTTTAACATAATTTTTCTATGACAAACTCATATCTGTACCCCACACGTACAATTATCTGTAAGGTCCCTCAGTCAAGCAGTGAATCACAAAGACCAGTAAGGTTTTCCAATGCCTCACAAAGAAGGGCACCTTCAGAAAGTATTCGTACACCTTGACTTATTCCACATTGTGTTGTGTTACAGCCTGAATTCAAAATGGATTCAATTGATTTTTTTCCATACCCCTATGAACACAATAGGGGTAATAATAATAATAATGACGATAATGACGAATTGAAAACATGTTTTTAGAAATCTTTGCACATTTATTGAAAATGAAATACCTCATTAACAACCCTAAGTAATGACATTGGCAGCGATTACAGCTCTTTCTAGGTAAGTCTCTAAAAGCTATCCACACCTAGATTGCGCAACATTTGCCAATTATTATTTTCAAAATCTTCAAGCTCTGTCAAATTGATTGATAGACAACCATTTTCAGGTCTTGCCATAGATTTTCAAGTAGATTTAAGTCAAAACTGTAACTCGGCCACTCAGGAACTGTAAACTGTAGACTGTAAACTCTTCTTCCAGACTCACACTAAGCATCTCCAATCCAAAATTACATCTAGAATCGGCTTCCTATTTCACAACAATGCATCCTTCACTCATTCTGCCAAACATACCCTCATAAAACTGACCATCCTACCGAACCTCGACTTTGGCGATGTCATTTACAAAATAGCCTCCAACACTCTACTCAACAAATTGGATGCACACAGTGCCATCCGTTTTGTCACCAAGGCCCCATATACTACCCACCACCTTAACCTGTACGCTCTCGTTGGCTGGCCCTCGCTTCATACTCGCCGCCAAACCTACTGGCTCCAGGTCATCTACAAGTCTCTGCTAGATAAAGCCCTGCCTTATCTCAGCTCACTGGTCACCATAGCAGCACCCACCTGTAGCACGCGCTCCAGCAGGTATATCTCACTGGTCACCCCAAAGCCAATTTTTTCTTTGGCCGCCTTTCCTTCTAGTTCTCTGTTGCCAATGACTGGAACGACCTGCAAAAATCCCTGAAGCTGGAGACTCATATCTCCCTCTCTAACTTTAAGCACCAGCTGTCAGAGCAGCTTGCAGATCACTGCACCTGTACGTAGCCCATCTGTAAATAGCCCATCCAATTACCTCATCCCCATACTGTATTTATTTATCTTGCTCCTTTGTACCCCAGTATTTCTACTTGCACATTCATCTTCTACACATCTACCATTCCAGTGTTTAATTGCTATATTGTAATAACTTCGCCACCATGGCCTATTTATTGCCTTACCTCCCATATCCTACTTCATTTGCACACACTGTATATAGACTTTTTCTACTGTATTATTGACTATGTTTGTTTATTCCATGTGTAACTCTGTGTTGTTGTATGTGTTGAACTGCTTTCCTTTATCTTGGCCAGGTTGCAGTTGTAAATGAGAACTTGTTCTCAACTAGCGTACCTGGTTAAATAAAGGCGAAATACAAATAAAATAATAAATAAAAGGAACATTCACTGTCATCTTGGTAAGCAACTCGTGTGGATTTGGCCTTGTGTTTTAGGTTGTTATCCTGCTCAAAGGTGACTTCATCTCCCAGTATCTGGTGGAAAGCAGACTGAACCAGGTTTTCCTCTAAGGTTTTTGCATATGCTTAGCTCCATTATGTTTCTTTTCACCCTGAAAAACTCCCCAGTCCTTAACGAATACAAGCATTCCCATAACATGATGCAGCCACCACTATGCTTGAAAATATGGAGAGTGGTACTCAGTAATGTGTTGTATTGGATTAGCCCCAAACGGAACACTTTTTTGCAGTATTATTTCAGCAAACAGGATGCATGTTTTGGAATATTTGTTTTCTGTACAAGCTTCCTTATTTTCACTCTGTCATTTAGGTTAGTATTAACGACTAACTATAATGTTGTTGACCCGTCCTCAGTTTTTTCCTATCACAGCCATTAAGCTCTACCTGTTTTAAAGTCACCATTGGCCTCATGGTGAAATCCCTGAGTGGTTTCCTTCCAGCAATCTTTGTAGTTATTGGGTGTATTGATACACCATCCAAAGTGTAACTAATAACTTTACCATGCTTACCATATCCCTTTTCAATGTCAGCTTTTTTCTTACCCATCTACCAATAGGTGCCCTTCTTTGCTAGGTATTGGAAAGCCTCCCTGGTCTTTTCGGTTGAATCTGTGTTTTAAATTCAGTGCTCGACAGAGAGACCTTACAGATAATTGCATGTGTGAGGTACATAAATTAAGTAGTCATTCAAAAATCATGTTAACACTATTATTGCATAGGGAGTGAGTCAACGCAACTTGTTATGTGACTTGTTAACCACATTTTTACTCCTGAACTTACCACAACAAAGTGGTTGAATACTTGATGCAATACTTTTCAGCTTTCCATTTCTAATTCATTTAAAGAAAAATAGAAAATATAATTCCCCTTTGACATGGGGTATTGTGTGTAGGCCAGTGACAAACAATCTCAATTTAATCCATTTTAAATTCAGGCTGTAACACAGCAAAATGTGGAAAAGGTCAAGGGGTGTGAATACTTTAAAGGCATTGCATTGGTAGATGGGTAAAAAAAAGCAGCCATTGAATATCCCTTTGAGCTTGTTGAAGTTAATAATTACACTTTGGATAATGTATCAATACACCCAGTCACTACAAAGATACAGGCTTCCTTCCTAACTCAGTTGCCAGAGAGGAAAGAAACCACGAAGGGATTTCACCAGAGGCCAATGGCGACCAATGGGATTTAAAGAGGCCAATGGCGACTTTAAAACAGTTACAGATTGTAATGGCTGTAATAAGAGAAAACTAAGGATTTAATTTTTTTAAATGCAGGCTGTAACACAACAAAATGCGGAACAAGTCAAGGGGCAAGAATACTTTCTGAAGGCACTGTACTTGAAATAGCGTGCTTTGCCCCCATCCAATCCCCTGGCTGAAACTCATAACCAGGTAACTTGGCACAGTCGGCCAGGCTCATTTCCACTGTTAAAATACCCTAAACCACACTGATCCACCCCAGAATAGTTTTACTGCCCTTGCTTGAAGGACACACAGAGAGGAAATATGTAATGAAATCATACTGTACTCTGTGCTGGAATGGTAACCAATGCCCTACTAGAGTACCTATTGAACACAGATTACCTTCAAACACTGTAGAAATACCAGAGCAAACAGAGTAGTCCAATAAAATGTCAGGTAATAGCCATTAGTAGCCAAACCGAGTAAACCCTAGGAAAATGCAAACCCGATGTAAAAAAATCTTTGTAAAATGCAAGAAAGAGCAAAGCAGAGTAGCAGTTAAAATGTCAATAAAATTATAGGATGCCTACCTTACTGGGATACTACGCCAGGGCTGGCTATGCCAGGGCTCATGTGTTTTAGATAGAGTCCGTAGCAGAGCCTTCACCCTTAGGTGGGAGAACCATCACTGGAGCAGCGGAGAAACACACAATGCATGCTGTAGACTTGCAAGCAACTCTAACACACACACACAGGAATATACTCTAAGACACACACCCCCCAGTAGATCCGCGTGGAGTAGGGTAGCAGAGGTGCAGCTCACAGCTGTGGAAATCTGAGCAGGGACAGAGACAGACAGAAACGCTGCTGAGCTGCTCCCTCTCTCTACGCCACGCTCCGCTCTCAGCACAAGCCTATCCTCCTCCTCTCTCTCTATGTCTGTCTGTATGTCACTCTCTCTCTCTGTGTCTCTCTCGCTCTCTCTCTCAAGTTATATATTACGCACAGTATGTATGCTCGATCTCCCTCTCTCCTTCCTGTTTAACTCGTTCTCCTCCTGACATACATGTAAACATTCCTGAGTGGTGCAGTGGTCTAAGGCACTGCTTCTCAGTGCAAGAAGCATCACTACAGTCCCTTGTTCGATTCCAGGCTGTATCACATCCGGCCGTGATTGGGAATCCCATAGGGTGGCGCACAATTGGCCCAGCATTTTCCGGGGTAGGCCGTTATTGTAAATAAGAATTTGATCTTAACTGACTTGCATAGTTATATAAAGGTAAAAAAATCTAAATGCTGTCGAAACTCATGACAAACATATATTAATACATTCTCTGTCTCTCTCTCATACATGCAAACTTTCTCCCTGTTTTCACAATGCACTTTAAACCATCCTATTTGAAGAGACTCTCTCTCCTCTCTGTCATGATTTCTCCTCTATTATTTAATATCTCTCCATGTAATCTGTCAGCAGTGACTGCTGTAATTTAGCTAAAGGTGTCACTGGACACACATGCACAAAGGCGTGCCCACATATACACACACACAAAACGCACACACAGACACACGTGCGTATGCTTGACAAAATAACCCATTCCCCTTTCTCACAGAAGATATTTGGTAGAAGAGAAGAATAACAAAAGAGAGAGAGCGAGAGAGATAATGACAGTGCAAGAGAAAGCTTTTATGTTGAGGGTCTTTTCAAGAGATTGTGTGTGTGTGTGGGGGGGGGGGGGGGGGGGGGGGGGACTGGGGTGGTGGGTTAGGCTTTGAAGAGCCAGCAAAAGCAAAATGTCAAGTTTAATCTGTGCAAGCAAGCGCCATTCCTACATCCGTCAGTCTCCACCAGCAAAGACACAGGCGTTAACCCCCCTCTTACCTTTTCCTCATCCCCCACTCTATATCATAACCACAGCAAAATCCAACCCTCTGTTATTCAAAAGAAGAAAACATTGTACAAATTCCTTATTGCCTTTTCATTGGCTATAAGTGAGAAAGAGGATAATGGCATAACGAAGGCATGAGGAATGGAATTGGACACGCACTACTGAAAATGGCACCATTGTTGTATTTGTTTATGTAGATCAGCGTGAATACAGAGATATGCCCCCAGTCAGTGCAGTTCAAGTGGATTAAACAAAAAGGGGGAGAGAGATAGAGAGAGCAAGAGAGAGAGAAAGAGAGAAGGAAGGGGGATGATGATGACAGACAGACAGATAAAGGCTATACAGGAATACAGCATGTTTTAACAACGGCAACAAATATGAGAAAGCATAATAGAAACAATTAGTGATGAGCAAGGAATGGAAAAAGGATTGTTGTTTTCAGGTTTTAGAACACGTCCTGTTCAGTGCCTACAGAACCCAGCCCGGATCTCACCCTCTCGCTCTCTCTCTCCGTCCTCTCTCCCCCACTCCCCCTCTGTCTCGTCCCCCAGTCTCTCTCTCTCGCTCTCTCTCTCTGTCCTCTCTCCCCCACTCCCCCTCTGTCTCGTCCCCCAGTCTCACCCTCTCGCTCTCTCTCTCTGTCCTCTCTCCCCCACTCCCCCTCTGTCTCGTCCCCCAGTCTCTCGCTCTCTCTCTCTGTCCTCTCTCCCCCACTCCCCCTCTGTCTCGTCCCCCAGTCTCTCTCTCGCTCTGTCCTCTCTCCCCCACTCCCCCTCTGTCTCGTCCCCCAGTCTCTCTCTCTCTGTCCTCTCTCCCCCACTCCCCCCCTCTCGTCCCCCAGTCTCTCGCTCTCTCTCTCTCTCCTCTCTCCCCCACTCCCCCTCTGTCTCGTCCCCCAGTCTCTCTCTCTCCGTCCTCTCTCCCCCACTCCCCCTCTGTCTCGTCCCCCAGTCTCTCTCTCTCGCTCTCTCTCTCTGTCCTCTCTCCCCCACTCCCCCTCTGTCTCGTCCCCCAGTCTCACGCTCTCGCTCTCTCTCTCTGTCCTCACTCCCCCACTCCCCCACTGTCTCGTCCCCCAGTCTCTCGCTCTCTCTCTCTGTCCTCTCTCCCCCACTCCCCCTCTGTCTCGTCCCCCAGTCTCTCTCTCTCTCTCTCTCTCTCTGTCCTCTCTCCCCCACTCCCCCCCTGTCTCGTCCCCCGCCTCTCTCTCTCTGTCCTCTCTCCCCCACTCCCCCTCTGTCTCGTCCCCCAGTCTCACCCTCTCGCTCTCTCTCTCTGTCCTCTCTCCCCCACTCCCCCTCTGTCTCGTCCCCCAGTCTCTCGCTCTCTCTCTCTGTCCTCTCTCCCCCACTCCCCCTCTGTCTCGTCCCCCAGTCTCTCTCTCTCTCTGTCCTCTCTCCCCCACTCCCCCTCTGTCTCGTCCCCCAGTCTCTCTCTCTCTGTCCTCTCTCCCCCACTCCCCCTCTGTCTCGTCCCCCAGTCTCTCGCTCTCTCTCTCTGTCCTCTCTCCCCCACTCCCCCTCTGTCTCGTCCCCCAGTCTCTCTCTCTCCTCTCTCCCCCACTCCCCCTCTGTCTCGTCCCCCAGTCTCTCTCTCTCCTCTCTCCCCCACTCCCCCTCTGTCTCATCCCCCAGTCTCTCTCTCTCTGTCCTCTCTCCCCCACTCCCCCTCTGTCTCGTCCCCCAGTCTCTCTCTCTCTCTCTCTCAATTAAATACAATTAAAAGGGCTTTATTGGCATGGGAAACATATCTTTACATTGCCAACAGAAGTAAAATAGATAAAACAAAAGTTAAATAATCTATAAAAAATGAACAGTAAACATTACACACAGTTCCAAAGGAATAAAGACATTTTAAATGTTGTATTATGTCTATATACAATGTTGTAATGATGTACAGATTGTTAAAGTACAAAAGGGGAAATAAATGAACAGAAATATGGGTTGTATTTACAATGGTGTTTGTTCTTCACTGGTTTCCCTTTTCTTGTGACAACCGGTCACAAATCTTCTTGCTGTGATGGCACACTGTGGTATTTCCAATGGGACGTTAAACAGGTGTCCTGATTCTCTGTGGTCACTAAAGATCCCATGGCGCTTATGGCTCTCCTACCATCATTGCCACCTAATCATCCTCAGCTTCCAATTGGCTCACTCATTCCCTTCCTCTCCCCTGTAACTATTCCCCAGGTCGTTGCTGAGAACTGAACATGTGTTCTAAGTCAACTTACCTGGTAAAATAAGGGTAAAATAAAAAAAAGTGTAGTTTCCCAAAATTGGATTTGTTTTCTAATTCTTTGTAGGTCTGTGTAATCTGAGGGAAATGTTTGTCTCTGATATGGTTATACGTTTGGCAAGAGGTTAGGAAGTGCAGCTCAGTTTCCATCTCATTTCTTCTTTTGAGAGCCAGTTCTGCCTATTGTGGCCTCTCTGAGTCTGTACATACTGTAGTTAAAGCTTTCATTCATTTTGGGTAAGTCACAGTGGTCAGGTATTCTTCCACTGTGTACTCTCTGTTTAGGGCCAAATAGCATTCTAGTTTGCTCTGTTTTTTTGTTAGTTCTTTCCAATGTGTCAAGTCATTATTTTTTTGTTCTCTCTCCATCCCTCCCTCTGTTTGCTGTAACACCATCTGCTGGTACTAGCATGTGTTCTTGTTCACCTGATTCAGCAGGCAGGACTGACACTAACACATGCATCTGAGGCAACCATCTGATCAGAACTAAACAGGAAAACAGAGATAAGCAACTGAAGGCAACTGAGGACAAACTGCTCAAATTAACACAACCATGACTCAATCAGATATTAAGGATCATGACCAAAAGCTCTCAGATTCCCCCGGCTTACCACCACAGAGAGAGAGAGAAAGAGAATGGTGACGGATATTAAAATGGACATGTGGAATTTAAATTACTTTACAAATGTAATAAGTGCATATTGGTGGTCAACACAATGCAAATGACCTACATTTTACAGTATATTATGTTAAGAAGGAGTTCGGCTCACCTTCTAGGAGAATAGTAATGGTCTGTAGGGATCTGTGGTAGAGAAAACCTTGTCCTATATGTAAGGTATCTTGTATGTACTGTGTGTGTGTGTTTTGTGTGTTTATGTGTGTTCATTTTCTTTGTGTGTGTATATGTATGTGTGTGTATATGTATGTTTTTGTCTCTTCCAGTTCATTCTCTATAGTTATGAATAAAGCTGGAAAGTTTGACTCAATTTAAAAGTTTATCCTCCCTGCCCTGCCTGACATTTGACGGGGTGTCTCTCATTAATATGTGCCTCTTAGTATTTGGGGAAGAAACCCAGGCCTCCAGCAGTGGAGTGGAATCCAACTCAATTTAGACTGTGCCTCCAGTCCCTCCCCAGGGCAGACAGAACACAACTCCCTCTCCCTGTCTCCATCCACGCTGAGCCTCGTGCTCTAGTGTGACCACTACAAAGATGTCATTGATGTTGACAAAACCCGAATAACAACCCACCCTCCACACTTCACATATATACACACACTCTCACACCCACACACACACTCACGTTTGCGCACAAACACAAAGAGAGAATATAAAACGACCCCGTCCATATCCACAAGATGTATTTTTTCATCAAAGTACACATTCACCCTGACAACCCCTTCCCCGCCCACACACACACAGCCACACACACACACACACACACATAAATATAGGCACGCGTAGATATATGCAAGTGCACACAAACACACAGCCCCACCCACCCTTCACCCTTCCCCCTCTGTTTACCAGCGGTCCCTCTAGCTATTATAGAATCAAATCCATGTTGCCCTCCAAACAGCATGCTGCGAGGAGATCAGACAAATTAATATGTTCATAAAAAGGAATCTGAACAGCAGCTATGAGAAATGCCATGGAGCTGGTAATCAAAGAAAGGGCGCTAGGTCAGTCTGTCAGCCCACTCCAGGGTTTCTGAACCCTACACAAAGCACAAGATTAAAAGGCTCTGTAAAGGTCCAATGCAGCTGTTTTTACCTCAACATCAAATACTTTCTGGGTAACAATTAAGTGCCTCAAAAAAAAATGTCAAAAACAGTTAACAATTAAGTATCCCATTAAAATTGTCAAAAACACTACATGTTTAATATGTTCTGCATTGCATGAAAGTTCTCCTGCAACCGGGTGATCAAATGAAGATTCGACATCTGTAGAGTCACACGCACACACGCTATCAGAGTATCTCTTTCAATATCTACAGACAAACACCACTTGTCCACACAAACACATAATGCAGCCGTTGATATCTCAAAACAAGATCATTTCTGGGTAACAATTACCTAGTTGACCACCTGGTGATGTCACCAGACAGGCCAAAACTCCATCCCACCAAAACAGGCTGAATATACAGGTGGTCTTTTCAAACAGCTCTTACACTAAAAGGGCATTATCATAATGTTCACAATTTCACAGTATTGTTCCAACCTTATAATGTGAAAATATATGTATATATATAATGCAGGAAAACCACATTTTTTGACTGCACTGGGCCTTAAAAAATGCCTGCCTACTGTATCTCCCCACCCAATCCAGGCTCCGCTCCTGGATGAAAAGAACTCTTTGCCTAGCCGGTGCAGTGTGGCAGGTAATCATGTGGTTTGATTATCTCCAGGCTGAATCAAACATCCCACTGAGCACAGAAGTCAATGAAACGTCTATTCCATGTTGCTTCATCATAATTTCATTGAAATAACGTGGAAACAACATTGATTCAGTCAGTGTGTACCCAGTGGGATGCTTGTACAGGTGTAGGATCTTAATTTGACCAGGATAGTCGTAGAAAAATAATCCTGCAGCAACAGGATTTCAACGTTTAGTCCATGATGTTGCTTGATCGGTGGTTAGGCTATTAATAACTGGACAAAAGTAGGCGACATGAAAAGTCCAATAATGTTAATATAACTGTGTGTTAGTGGGGGTTTTCAAGGAATTTAGGTAAATCATGAAGGTCATCTGCATTTCAGGAAAATTCTCATCAACAAGAGTGATCAAATTAAGATCCTACATCGGTATTACAATACTGTTTTCATGAAAGACTGGGATGCAGAGTATGTGAGAGTAAGGTTTTTCATCAATCAGCTATTTATGTATTTATTGGCTGTATCCAATCAGAACAGGTAGCATGATAAAATAACAGCTAATGATTTCTCCTTTGACCTACACTACCGTTCAAAAGTTTGGGGTCACTTAGAAATGTCCTGGTTGTTGAACGAAAAGCCAATTTTTTTGTCCATTAAAATAACATCAAATTGATCAGAAATACAGTGTAGACATTGTTAATGTTGTAAATGACTATTGTAGCTGGAAACGGTAGATTTTTTATGGAATATCTACATAGGCGTACAGAGGCCCATTATTAGCAACCATCGCTCCTGTGGTCCAATGGCACGTTGTGTTAGCTAATCCAAGTTTATCATTTTAAATGGCTAATTGATCATTAGAAATCTATTTTGCAATTATGTTAGCACAGCTGAAAACTGTTGTCCTGATTAAAGAAGCAATACAACTGGCCTTTGTTAGACTAGTTGAGTATCTGGAGCATCAGCATTTGTGGGTTCAATTACAGGCTCAAAATGGCCAGAAACAAAGACCTTTCTTCTGAAACTCGTCAGTCTATTCTTGTTCTGAGAAATGAAGGCTATACCATGCGAGAAATTGCCAAGAGACTGAAGATCTCGTACAACGCTGTTACTACTCCCTTCATAGAACAGTGCAAACTGTCTCTAACCAGAATAGAAAGAGGAGTGGGAGGCCCCGGTGCACAACTGAGCAAGAGGACAAGTACATTAGAGTGTCTAGTTTTAGAAAAAGATGCCTCACAAGTCCTCAACTGGCAGCATCATTAAATAGTACCCACAAAATACGTGTCTCAACGTCAACAGTGAGGAGGCAACTCCGGGATGCTGGCCTTCTAGGCAGAGTTGCAATGAAAAAGCCATACCTCAGACTGGCCAATAAAAATAAAAGATTAAGATGGGCAAAAGAACACAGACACTGGACAGAGGAATTCTGTCCGGTGTAGTCATTTACAACATTAACAATGTCTACACTGTATCTCTGATCAATTTGATGTTATTTTAAATAGACAAAAAACAAAAACAAAAACACTTCTAAGTGACCCCAAGCCTTTGAATGGTAGTGTAGCTTTATTTATTTTTGGCATAAGAAACATCCCATTTTCCTGGAAATTATATTAAATCTGTTTCACGTTTGAGCTCTGATCTGTTAGTTTGATCCATAGTCCTCGTCTATGTTTGTTTTGGTGAAACATTGGTTGTTGAACTGCCTAAATGCAATATCAACACACTCCACCAACCCAATCACATACTGTATCATTGTTTCCACCGTGCTCTCTTCATCCATGCTCATATATCAATGCATCGGTTCATTTTTGATGGTTTTGACCTCAAATGAGTTTTGTAATCATCCTGTCACTGACACTACTGAGAAAGCACTGTCAGTCCATGTCATACTCAAGTCATCAGACACTCAATGTTTAATTCTCAAAGTTAAGTCTGCTTATATCTACTGTCACATTTCTGTCTCTTTCTAAATGCAACTTTTAACCTGTCTCTTGCGTTGGTACTTGGAGCACTTGTCATTTCTGGTAGAATCTTTCTGATAATGAATGGCTCTGCCGTCCACTGTCATATGAGTTTGTAGAGTTTAGGAAGAGCTGGTAATTATGCACGGATGATGCAACCAGAGGTTGATTGGAATTAACATTGATTGGAAACAGTTAAGGACTGAGAGGCAGAGGAGAAAATGAATACTAACACCTTTCAGACCCAACAAAACCTTAGTGGTCACACCAGCCAAACACATGGCATCTCTCTGCCTCCCCTCACATCTCGTATGTTTAGTCATACCTCATGCCTGTCTCACCCCTCTCTCTCTGTCTCTTTGGCCGTGTCCGAAATCTATCTTGCCTACTACTTACTAAAACGGTATACCGTGTACTAATAGTACTATGTACTACACTGAACAAAAATATAAACACAGCAAGTGTTGGTCCCATGTTTGATGAGCTGAAATAAAAGATCCCAGAAATAGTCCATATGCACCAGAAGCTTATTTCTCTCAAATGTTGTGCGCAAATTAGTTTACATCCCTGTTAGTGAACTTTTCTCCTGCACCAAGATAACCTATCAACCTGACAAGTGTGGCATATCAAGAAACTGATTAAATGGCATGATCATTACACAGGTGCACATTGTGCTGGAGACAATAAAAGGTCACTTTAAAATGTGCAGTTTTGTCACACAACACAATGCCACAGTTGTCTCAAGTTTTAAGGGACTGTGCAATTGGCATGCTGATACAGGAATGCCCACCAGAGCTGTTGACGGAGAATTGAATGCTAATTTCTCTACCATAGGCCACCTCCAACGTCGTTTTAGAGAATTTGGCAGTCCATCCAAACGGCTTCACAACTGAAGACCACGTGTATGGCGTCCTGTGGGTGAGCGGTTTGCTGATATCAACGTTGTGAACAGAGTGCCCCATGTTGGCGGTGGGGTTATGGTATGGGATGGCATAAGCTACGGACAACGAACACAACTGCATTTTATCAGTGGGAATTTGAATGCACAAAGATACCATGATGAGATCATTGTCGTGCCATTCATCCGCCACCATCACCTCATGTATCAGCATGATAATGCACGGCCCCATGTCGAAAGGATCTGTACACAATTCCTGAAAGCTGAAAATGTTCCAGTTGTTCCATGGCCTGCATACTCACCAGACATGTTACCCGTTGAGCATGTTTCGTATGCTCTGGATCGGCGTGTACGACAGGGTGTTCCAGTTCCTGACAATATCCAGCAATTTCTCACAGCCATTGAAGAGGAGTGGGATAACATTACACAGGCCACAATCAACAGCCTAATCAACTCTAGGCAAAGGCGTTGCATGAGGCAAATGGTGGTCACACCAGATACTGACTGGTTTTCTGATCCACGCCACCTACCTTTTTCTAAAGGTATCTGTGACCAACAGATACATATTGGTATTCCCAGTCGTGACATCCATAGATTAGGGCCTTATTTATTTCAATTGACTGATTTCCTTACATGAACTGTAACTCAGTAAAATCTTTGAAATTTTTGCATGTTATGTTTCTATTTTTGTTCAGTATATTTTGAATGTACGGTCTAGTAAAACATTACTTTTATGCAGTAAGAAGAAAATATCAACACGCTAGGCTTACCCATACTGAGAATGTGTCATCTAATGTGCGATTGTCTTCTTTCCCGCCATTTTGGTACAGGGTGTCCCCTTATCTGATTATCACCTTATTATTAGCTGTTGTCAAACACATGTATCTAAAAATATGATTATCTTCCTCAGTAGCATGCAGCAAATTTGGATTCTCTCTCTCTCTCCCACTTTGTATTTTTGTGTTAGGTGTTTTCTCTTTGAACTACCTCTGGTTGTAAACAATCATGTTCGGTGGTATGTGGGTCACTGTGTGTTCCTCCTTGTCTCCCAAAGTCAGGAGAGGTACAGAAAACAAACTTGGAAAATGACCAAGGAAAAAAATACAAAAAGAAAGGAATATGTCCCGTTTTCTTCATCCTTCTGAACTTATGCACTCATCTGTCTTGGCCAATATTGGTCCATCGTGACTTGAATGGTAAGTCATGAAAACATGTGACTAGTTCATAGTTTGCAACCTTATCAGGGGAGTTGTATCTTGGCTTCTCATAGAAATGCTCTCTCTCGTCCTGCTGCTTCTCCTTAATTTTTGAAGAAATGTTAACTGTTCAAATACTGTGTTTCTCTCTATTTGAGTCAACTACTCAACACATTTTATGCACTGCAGTGCTAACTAGCTGTATATATGTGGCTTTCATTACTAGATTCATTCTCTGATTCTTTGATTGGGTGGACAACATGACAGTTCATACTACAAGAGCTCTGATAGTTTGGAGGATATCCTCCAGAAGTCATCATAATAACTGTGTAAATCTAGGGAAGGGGGTGAGAACCACGAGCCTCCTAGGTTTTGTATTGAAGTTAATGTACACAGAAGAGGACAAAAATAGCTGTCTTCCGGCTACAACATGGTGCTACCCTTAAGGCTTCTGTTGAGACCTTAATTGCAAAACAGTTATTTGGTGACGTGAATATATTTAGTACAGTTTTATCTCAAATGGAAAACTTTTCAAAAGTTTCACTATACTATTTTTATGAAATTCACTGAGTAGGATGGTTCACCCCTTCCTCATCTGAGGAGACTCCACTGCATGACTCTTGTCAGCTACCTGGCCACAAAAAAAAAAGAACGTTCAAATAAGAAACATTTTCTGTGTGACCTTAGCCTTTGATGTATTGATCAATACACCAAGTGCTTTTGGTAGAGGAGGACAGACAGCCAAATGGTGTGTAGCTTTGACTGAACCAGGCAATATAGCTGTGTGACATAACATGTCTACCAGCGGAACATTGCAGGAATCCTCACAAATTCCACATCAATATAATTGGCGACCAAAATAATCAGATCCGTCTACAGATAGTGATTCTGAGTTAATAAATAGTAGGATTAGACAGGTAACAAACATACTTTGAAAAATGTGTATGCTTCCCTCATATTTTCACATAAGGAGTTTAAGATGCATTTGCATCATAGAGATATCTTGTTGTAGTTGCACATACTATATGTACGCTGTGCAGATCAATTAGGCAGACATTAGCCAACAATGAGAACAAACATACTATATGTACGCTATGCAGATCAATTAGGCAGACATTAGCCAACAATGAGAACAAACATACTATATGTACGCTATGCAGATCAATTAGGCAGACATTAGCCAACAATGAGAACAAGCATACTATATGTACGCTATGCAGATCAATTAAGCAGACATTAGCCAACAATGAAAACAAACAAAAGGATATGACAATTCAAAACAACAAAAAAAATACTTTTTAAGTGAGATGTAGTCATTGGTCTGAAGCCGGAAAAGAAAGGAAATGCACATGAGCACCACAATACCGACTCCACCATGCTCTACCAAGGTTTTCCAGCACAGAGCTTTGACCTACTACGGTACCTATGTTTGTCTATTGTACTTCAAACAGTATGGATGAAGATTGCTTAGGATTCAAACATTCTCAATGAAATCTATTAGTCTACTGGCGTGACTATAATGGATGCATCCAAAAAATGATGTAATTTAAAGCTGATCATAAAAACATCCCATAATACAAAACACAACATATACAGTGTGTGACAGCATATCATGACGTTGGTTGTCATAACACAAGCGATGATGTTTTAGTCATCCCCATAACCCTTACTAGTGATGCACTGAGCAGTACATAGACCTACAAATCCTAAAGCTGAAGTAGTTAGTATGTAAACTATCATGAATAAGTTGGGACATATTAATATACCTTTTCTATTTGTCTAGCCGTTCCAGACAGCCTATCAATTTATCCCCAGGTTAAATTAGATTATTGGATGTTGTTTTATGATTTTAGGGAGCTAATGTTGCTAACATTCCTCTGTGCTTGTCTGTTCTATTGTATGTCCCTTATTCTTTCTTCTGTGTGGCAGCTTGTCTTGAAGAGGTCTGGTATCTACAGTAAAGCATGGCCCCTGGCCAAATGATTTAGCCTTTCACTAAATTCCTCCTCCCTCCTGTCCTCCCCCTCTGTTTATTTTTTCTTTATTTGTGTCACATTAAAATAGGTCCCTCTGTAACTTACATAGATAATCCATTCAGGTCTGTTCAGTGGTGACAGTGTGCATTTACTGTAAACATATCTCTCGAAGGCCAGTCTTAATTTGCAGAGAGGGAATTTGGCCTACGAAATGTGTGTGTGTGTGTGCAACTCAATTCTAAAAGCTTGAACAAAGGCAAGGTATTTTGTTTAATTGTTTTCTAAACAGTTTATCATTTTGTAAAAGCAGTGTGTGTGTGTGTGTGTGTGTGTGTGTGTGTGTGTGTGTGTGTGTGTGTGTGTGTGGACATGGAGTCAACGTGCAAAATGGAATATCTTCAAATAAAGGAACTGAGCTTTTCCTGTGATAATGGATGTGCATAGAAGCCACAGCATGGGTTTTTCTCTTTAAGATCACCTGTGGATACATAGAAGGCAAAACCAAAAAATTCTTAAAGCTTTAACAAGAGGAAAGTCAACTTTAAGCGTCAGCTGTCAGAGCAGCTTACCGATCGCTGCACCTGTACACAGCCCATCTGTAAACAGCCCATCCAACCAACTACCTACCTCATCCCCATATTTGTTTTAGTTTTTCTGCTCTTTTGTACACCAGTATTTCTACTTGCACACATCACTCCAGTGTAAATTGCTAAATTGTAATTGCTTCGCCACTATTGGCCTATTTATTGCCTTACCTCCTTACTTAATTTTGTATGCACTGTATTACAGATTTTTCTATTGCGTTATTGACAGTACATTTGTTTTTGTAACTCTACGTTGTCGCACTGCTTTACTTTATCTTGGCCAGGTCGCAGTTGTAAATGAGAACATGTTCTCAACTGGCCTACCTGGTTAAATAAAGGTGATTATTTTTATTTTTTGATAAATAAAATGGTGCTGCTACTGTTTATTATCTATTCTGTTGCCTAGTCACTTTATCCCTAACTACAGTATATGTACATATGTACCTCAGTTACCTTGTACCCTTGCACATTGACTCAGTACTGGTACCCTGTGTGCATAGCCAAGTTATCGTTACTCATTCTGTATGTATTCCTTGTGTTATTATTATATATTTTTTATTCTCTCTGCATTGTTAGGAAGGCCAGTTTGTAAGCATTCCTTTGTTAGTCTACAGCTGTTGTTTACAAAGCATGTGACAAATACAATTTGATTTAAAATAAGAATATTTGTGTGTGTGTGTCAATGCACAGCAAGGAATGTTTTCAAATAAAGGAACAGAGCTTGTGCTTTGATAATGGATGTGCATAGAAGACACAGCATGGATTTGTGTCTTTAAGATCACATGTGGATAAATGCAGTGCCTTCGGAAAGAATTCAGACCCTTTGACCTTTTACACATTTTGTTTTACGTTACAGCCTTATTCAAAAATGTTAAATTTTGGGGGAATTTTTTGTAAATATATTAAATATAAAAAACAGAAATACCGTATTTACATAATTATTCAGACCCTTTGCTATGAGACGCGAAATTGAGATCAGGTGCATCCTGTTTCCAGTGATCCATTGATCATGCTTGAGATGTTTCTACAACTTGATAGGTGGTCATTTTTATTGATTGGACATGATTTGAAAAGGCACACACCTGTCCCATAGTTGACATTGCATGTCAGAGTAAAAACAAAGCCTTGAGGTTGAAGGAATAGTCCGTAGAGCTCCGAGACAGGACTGTGTCGAGTCGCAGATCTGGGAATGGTACCAAAAAATGTCGGCAGCATTGAAGAACACAGTGGCCTCCAACATTCTTAAATTGAAGAAGTTTGGAGCCACCTAGACCCTTAATAGAGATGGCCACACAGCCAAACTGAGCAATTGGGGCAGAAGGGCCTTGGTCAGGAAGGTGAGGAAGTGGTCAGGAAGTTCCTCTGTGGAGATGGGAGAACCTTCAAGAAGGACAACCATCTCTGCAGCACCACCAATCAGGCCTTTATGCTAGAGTGGCCAGATGGAAGCCACTCCTCAGTAAAAGGCACATGACAACCTGATTGGAGTTTTCCCAAAGGCACCTAAAGAATCTCAGTCCATGAGAAACAAGATTCTTTGGTCTGATGAAACCAAGATTTAACTTTTGGGGCTGAATGACAAGCGTCACGTCTGGAGGAAACCTGGCACCATCCCTACGGTGAAGCAAGGTGGTGGCAGCATCATGCTGAGAGGATCTTTTTCAGTGGCAGGGACTTGGAGACCAGCCATGACGAGGCAAAAATGAACGGAGCAAAGTACAGAAAGATCCTTGACGAAAACCTGCTCCAGAGCGCTCAGGACCTCAGACTGGGGCAAAGGTTCACCTTCCAACAGGACAACGATTATAAGCACACAGCCAAGACAACGCCTGTGGCCCAGCCAGAGCCCAGACTTGAACCCGATCGAACATCTCTGCAGAGACCTGAAAATAGGAGTGCAGTGACACTCCCCATTCAACCTGACAGAGCTTGAGAGGATCTGCAGAGAAGAATGGCAGAAACTCCCCATATACAGGTGTGCCAAGCTTGTAGTGTCATACCCATGAAGACTCAGGGCTGTCAACGCTGCCAAAGGGGCTTCGACAAAGTGCTGAGTAAGAGTCTGAATACTTACCTGAATTAGATATTTCAGTTTTTTGCTTTGCCATTATGGGGTATTGTGTGTAGATTGATGCGGGGGGAAAACTATTAAATCCATTTTAGAATACGGCTGTAAAGTAACAAAATATGGAAAACGTCAAAGGGTCTGAACACTTTCCGAATGCACTGTAGTTTGACGGAGGGATAACAGGAGGGGGTGAAGAATGAGGCAATGGTTGAAGAGTTTTGAGCTGTGTTCCAAAGCTTTTACATGATGCAATTGCCTTGTCCACTTTCCCTCATGACCTTTGATAGCTCAAAGGACAGAAAACAGTTATGACAAGTTCCATTCACCCACTCAGCCAGTCAATAATGGCATCTCAGTAGTCTACAGTAGCATAATTTCCTCTCCATCTTCTGTGCTGATAGTAGGAGACAGAGAGGACAGGTAGAAGTAATTGGTTGATAGCTTAAAGAAGGATTTGCTTCCTGTTCTTTTCACATTGAAAAGGAGCAGACAGGTGAAAGCAATATAATAGAAGAATGAGAGGTGATGAGGTCAGGAATACTTGTATAGCTATTGAGAGCCATCCACTGTGGGGGAAAAACTGGAAAGAAGACAGGGAAGGAAAAATAACATAGTAGATACTAACAGGGGGGCACCAGTGGAGGCTCGTCAGAGGAGGAAGGGGAGGAACATCCTCCTCAGTCAATTTCATAAAAATAAAAATAGTGAAACATAAAAAATCTGATCCTTTTTAGATACACAGTAGTTATGAGAACTTCTGGAGGACGTCCTCCAACCTATCAGAGCTCTTGTAGCTGGTACTGACATGTTGTCCACCCAATCAATGGATCAGAGAATGAGAGATGGATCTAGTACTGAAGCATAAGCTACAGCTAGCTAGCCCTACAGTGCATAAAATGTGGTGAGTAGTTGACTCAAAGAGAAACACAATAGTTGAACAGTTTTGAACAAATTAATTACATTTTTTTTAAGAATCAAGAGAGAGAGATAGCGAATGCAGCTAGCTAGTTTAGCCTACTCAAACACCCGGCTCAAACACATAGGACTGCTATGTTAGCTAGCTGTCTATGGCTATCCAACACTGGAACTTTTCCAAGTCAAGGTAAGCTTTTGGTTTTGTTAATTTATTGCCACCGGGGTCTGCCGGTGTAACTGCTAAACTGCTTGCTGACTGTACACTATACTGCATGATTGCAGTGGATTACAAAGTAAGTTCTCATAGCTAGTTGGACTATGACGTTACTATCATTGTTAGCCAATATTGTGACAACGATGTAGGCTATGTGTAGCGATTAACGGTTATGATATGAAGGTTTGGCTTGTAAAGTTTTTTTTGCCTGATCACAGACAGATGATGTGTTGTGCACTGAAATCCACAAGCGAAGGGAAAAGGTTAAATGAGGAAAGGGAGAATATGCGAGAAGGAATAAAACAAGCAAAATATTCATGCCATTTGTATGTGGCTGCTATGAAAGTGAACTGTGTGTGATCAGGGATGTATTAATTCCATCTATTCTGTTGAAAAACGTTTCTTAAAACGGAATGAAACAGGGATAAGCATACATGAATTTGTCCAATAAAACCTTGTTTGCAACTGTTGGACTAATGATTACACCAATGATCAGCTAGATGCAGGCAAAAATGTACAAGGCGGTATTGAATGTGTCACTGTCAGTCACCTTGGTTACTCACATTTCTCTCTCGATCTGTGCACCTACATTGTAAACTAACATATGTAGGCTAGGTTGTAGCAACCTCATGATGGGTATAGGGAAAATTCTAGTATCATATAGTAGCCTAAACCTATCGATGTTACATTGAGCTGGAAATTGAATGACAGTCATTTTATATGCTGTAACAGAAATAAAGCCATGCTCATTAAAAAAAGTATGTTGTCCTCCATCTTAAACATCACCGAACCCCACTGGGCGACACACTATCCTTTGCCATCCTCCATGTTGGCACCAAATGTTCCATGACAATGTCATTGCTCTGAATCTGAATGTCCCTATAATGTTTGTCATTTAATTTAAGGAGCAGACCCTTTTTTTTTTTAAATGTTGCCAAAAATGACATACTGAGATCTAACTGTGTGTAGCAAGGACAAGCATATAATTTTTTTTATTTAACAAGGCAAGTCACTGAAGAAAAAATTATTATTAACAATGATGGCCTACTGGGGCCAAACAGAGACAATGCTGTGCCAATTGTGCTCTGCCTAATGGGACTCCCAATCAAAGCCAGATGTGACTCAGCCTGGATTTGAACCTGGTACTGGCAGTGATGCTTCTGGCACTGAGATGTAGTGTCTTATAGACCACTGCGCCACTCGGGAGCCCTGGATATGCTGGAGATTGAACCCGGCCCTCATACATATTCTTGATACTGTTTCAAAGGAAGCACTTTGAAGTTTGTAGATATTCGAAATGAATGTAGTAGAAAATAACACATTAGATCTGGTTAAAGCAAACAAAAAGAACATGCGTTTATTTTTTCATCATCTTTGAAGTGCAAAGAGAAAGGCCATATATTCAGATAGGACTTCAAGTGTAATTTAGATGTTGTCCACAAGATGGCAGCATTGTGTGCAAATTTTTAGACTGATCCGGTGAAGAATTACAACACTAAACAACATTTTGTATCAAGTCTGCCAGGAGTTTGCCAAAATGTGCTGAATTGGTCAATTTATAAATTTGTCAAGTACATAACTATAGAAAACATACGAAAATTGTATGTTAATAAAACATTTAAGTGTACATGCTGGATCATTAGCTTCCGTACAGAAAAGACACTAACTTTCACACATCTTGTCATCCTGAGGGTCCCAGGATGTAATCAGAGCAAGATTACTGAATATAAGTATATCTTTTACCTTCAGAGGTGAATTTATCAAACCAGTTGCCGTGATAAAAGTGTTTTGCTGTTGTGCACTATCCTCAAACAATAGCATGGTATTTTTTGTTGTAATAGCTACAATAAAATTGGCTGTTGTTTACAACGTCATTCTAGTCACATTATCGCATATTGAGCGACAACCTTCCCGGATTAAGGACACCAATTTCAATGTCTTCGTTCCAACGCCTTTCATCATGTTGGAAATGTTGCTAGCAGTTGACAACAGTGCCTGGTGGAGTCTCAGTACCCTGGATCGTCTGTCCGTTACTGGTCACACAACAGTAACCTAAACATTGCTGAGGGGTGTATTGTCCATCGTCATCACACATATAGTACCAGTCAAATGTTTGGACACACTTACTCATTCAAGGTTTTTATTTATTTTTACTATTTTCTACATTGTAGGAGGATGTAGTTTAAACAAAAAACACATATGGAATCATGTAGTAACCAAAAAAAAGTTTGCCGCCCTTGAAGACAGCTTTGCATACTCTTGGCATTCTCTCAACCAGATTTACGTGGAATACTTTTCCAAAAGTCTTGAAGTAGTTCCCACATATGCTGAGCACTTGTTGGCTTTTTTCCTTCACTCTGCAGTCCAACTCATCCCAAACCATCTCAATTGATGCAGCACTCCATCACCCTCCTTTGGTAAATAGCCTTTACACAGCCTGGAGGTGTGTTGGGTCATTGTGCTGTTTGGATGGCGCATGGCTGCAGAATGTTGTGGTAGCCATGCTGTTTAAGTGTGACTTGAATTCTAAATGAATCAAAGACAGTGTCACCAGCAAAGCACTCCCACACCATCACACATCCTCATCCATGTTTCACGGTGGGAACCACACATGCAGAGATCAACCGTTCACCTACTATGAGTCTCACAAAAGACACGGCAGTTGATTTTTTTTCTTCTTTTAGTAAAACATTTTTATTTATTTTTTAATTACAAAAAATGTAATTAAAAACATTTTGCAAATTTGAACTCATCAGACCAAAAGGACAGATTTCCATTGGTCTGATGTTCAGTGCTAGTGTTTCTTGGCCCAAGCAAATCTCTTCTTATTATTGTTGTCCTTTAGTTGTGGTTTCTTTGCAGCAATTCGACCATGAAGGCTTGATTCACACAGTCTCCTCATATTTTGATATGTAAAAAAAAAAAAAAAAAAAAATTGGTTACTACATGATTCCATATATGTTATTTCATAGTTTGTGTAGAATGTAGAAAATAGTACAAATTAAGAAAAACCCTTGAATAGATTGGTGTCCAAACTTTTGGCTGGTACTGTACAGTGGCAAGAAAAAGTATGTGAACCTTTTAGAAATACCTGTATTTCTGCATTAATTGGTCATAAAATGTGATCCGATCTTCATCTAAGTCACAACAATAGACAAACACAGTCTGCTTCAACTAATAACACACAAGCAATTATATGTTTTCATGTCTTTGAATGTTTAAACAGTGTGTTCAATAAAGTGCAGGGTGGAAAAAGTATGTGAACCCTTGGATTTAATAACTGGTTGACCCTCCATTGGCAGCAATAATCTCAACCAAACGTTTTCTGTAGTTGCGGATAAGATCTGCACAACGGTCAGGAGGAATTTTGACCATTCCTCTTCAAAAAACTGTTTCAGTTCAGCAATATTCTTGGGATGTCTGGTGTGAACTGCTCTCTTGAGGTCATGCCACAGCATCTCAAATCAGGTTGAGGTCAGGACTCTGACTGGGCCACTCCAGAAGGCGTATTTTCTTATTTTGAAGCCATTCTGTTGTTGATTTACTTAGGTATTTGGGTCGATGTCCTGTTGCATCACCCAACATCTGTTGAGCTTCATTTCGCGGAAAGATAATCAAGACATTTTGCAGGAGACTGTTAGGCTAACTTGGGAATTCATTTTTCTGTCAATGATAGCAAGTTGTCCAGGCTCTGAGGCAGCAAAGCAGCCCCCAAACCCTCCACCATACTTTACAGTTGGGATAAGGTTTTGATGTTGGTGTGCTGTGCCTTTTTTATCCACACAGTGTTGTGTGTTCCTTCCAAACAACTCAACTGAAGTTTCATCTGTCCACAGAATATTTTGCCAGTAGCACTGTGGAACATCCAGGTGCACTTTTGCAAACGTGCAGTAATGTTCTTTTTGGACAGCAGTGGCTTCTTCCGTGGTGTCCTCCCATGAACACCATTCTTGTTTAGTGTTTTACGCATCGTAGACTCGTCAACAGATGTTAGCATGTTCCAGAGATTTCCATAAGTCTTTAGCTGACACTTTAGGAGTCTTCTTAACCTCATTGAGCATTCTGCGCTGTGCTCTCGCAGTCATCTTTGCAGGACGACCACTCCTGGGAGAGCAGCAACAGTGCTGAACTTTCTCCATTTATAGACAATTTGTCTTATCGTGGACTGATGAACATCAAGGCTTTTCGAGATACTTTTGTAACCCTTTCCAGCTTTTTGCAAGTCAACAATTCTTGATCTTAGGTCTTCTGAGATCTCTTTTGTTCGAGGAATGGTTCACATCAGGCAATGCTTCTTGTGAATAGCAAACTCAAATTTTATGAGTTTCTTTTATAGGCAAGGCAGCTCTAACCACCATCTCCAATCTCATCTCATTGATTGGACTCCAGGTTAGCTGACAACTACCTTTTGGAGAAGTCATTAGCCTAGGGCCTAGTTCACATACTTTATCCAACCTACACTGTGAATGTTTAAATTATGTATTCAATACAGACAAAAAAAATACAACTATTTGTGTGTTATTAGTTTATGCACACTGTTTGTCTATTGTTGTGACTTAGATGAAGATCACATCAAATTTGATGACCAATTTATGCACAAATCCAGGTAATTCCAAAGGGTTCACATACTTTTTCTTGCCACTGTATATAACAACAATCATAACAGGATATAGCACATTATGTATGAGGCAGAAGTTAATCATCTAGGCCTCCTGAGTGGTGCAGCGGTCTAAGGCACTGCATCGCAGTGCTTGATGTAACCCCTTGAAGGGTTTGGCTGGCCAGGATTTCCTTGTCCCATCGCACTCGAGTTGTGACTCCTTGTGGTGGGCCGGGTGCCTGCAAGCTGAATTAAGTCACCAGCTGGATGGTGTTTCCTCCAACACATTGGTGCGGCTGGCTTCCTGGTTAAGTGAGCAGTGCGGCTTGTCAGGGTCGTGTTTCGCAGGACGCATGGCTCTCAACCTTTGCCTCTCCCGAGTCCGTAGGGGAGTTGCAGCTATGGGACAAGACTGTAACTACCAATCAGATATCACAAAAAAAGGGGTAAATTAAAATAAAAATATTAAGTCAATCATCTATGCTCATTAACCCATCTCATCTCCTTGAGTTAGCATTCAGGCAAAGAGGTGTGTTTGGGTGGGTGAGTACTTTTGTGTGTGCGAGTTCATAGTTTAGTCAGGGAGGTTTGATGTGTATGACTGTCAGTCAGACTTACAGAAATTGCCCCTGAAATGGATGCATGCTTATCTGCCCACTGGACTGAGACAAAGTACTTAATTACTAATTGAGCTTTACATCTCTACATGACGATAACCACAACCTTGGGCTGGGGTAAACAAACATGTGCTGTATGAAAAAAGTCTGCCATGAGGGCATACACACACACATACTATATAGTACCAGTCAAAAGTTTGGACACACCTACTTATTCAAAGGTTTTCATAATTTTTACTATTTTCTAAATTGTAGAATAATAGTGAAGACATCAAAACTATGATATAACACATACTGAATCATGAAGTATCTAAAAAAAGTGTTAAACAACAGAAATAGAGGAAGGACTAAGAACAAACAAGAGAGAACTATTATAAAGTAGACTGTGTCTGTAAAATGTGTATAAGATGTATAAATTGAAGGTAAAAACAGAAATGTTTATCAGTTTACTCCAATTTGGGGATCGGTGGTAGGGTTTGCGGGGAATAATAATAAAGGTATACTCCTTAAAAAAAGTATGTATGTCTATGTAGGTATGTGTATGCATATATGTGTATATGTATGCATACGTGAATGGATATATATATTTACCCAAAGAAATATGGGGGATTGGAAATGATGCAGACAATTACATTGGAAGCAACATTCTTTCCGCAATATTAAGCTGATCCACCAAAAAAATAAAAATAAAAAAATAAAAAATAAAGAAATAAAGAAATAAAAAAAATATAAAAAAATAATAATAAAAAAAAAGTGTTAAAGAAATCAAAATATATTTACAATTTGAGATTCTTCAAAGTAGCCACCCTTTCGGAAGGCGTTTTTGAGAAGGCATTTCTGCCAAAAAATGTATTTCGATTTAAAAAAAGTTTACGTTCAAACGGCTCTCCTGTGAAGTAGTGACCCGCGACATATGCCTAGTTTCCTGAAACGGGTCACACATATAGTTACAGCTGGAGAGTAGGAGAGTCAGACACATATGTAACAACATCCCTCACACTTACTTCCGTTATTGGAGTTGTTGATTCTGTGGGTCGGGCAGATGGCGCACCAGCATCCTCCTCCTGAATCATCCTTATGGTAGCTGCAGAAGCTGGGGTCCTTCGGATATGTTGACTCCTCTGGATTTGAGGTCTTACTGATGCTTTGCCCAGCTCCTCAAGAAGGAGCCATCTCCTCTGGAGCTTCCCTCTGTTCCAATCTGGGTTCAACGCCATCCAGATGACAAAAGTTTTTTTTTTTTTTTTTTACCTTTATTTAACCAGGTAGGCCAGTTGAGAACAAGTTCTCATTTACAACTGTCACCTGGCCAAGATAAAGCAAAGCAGTGTGACAAACACAGAGTTACACATGGAATAAACAAACATACCGTCAATAACAGAATAGAAAAGTCTATATACAGTGTGTGCAAATGGGGTAAGATTAGGGAGGTAAGGCAAGAAATAGGCCGTAGTGGCGAAGTAATTGCAATTTAGCAATTAAACACTGGAGTGATAGATGTGCAGAAGATGAATGTGCAAGTAGAGATACTGGGCTGCAAAGGAGAAAAAAACATTATGGAGGATGAGGTAGTTAGATGGGCTATGTACAGGTGCAATGATCGGTAAGCTGCTCAAACAGCTGGTGCTTAACACAGTGTCCAAAGAAGGGCCAGAAGTATACAGAATGGTGTCGTCTGCGTAGAGGTGGATCAGAGAATCACCAGCAGCAAGAGCGACATCATTGATGTATACAGAGAAATGAGTCGGCCCAAGAATTGAACCCTGTGGCTCCCCCATAGAGACTGCCAGAGTTACGGACAACAGGCCCTCCGATTTGACACACCGAACTCTGTCTGAGAAGTTGTTGGTGAACCAGGCGAGGCAATCATTTGAGAAACCAAGGCTGTTGAGTCTACCGATAAGAATGTGGTGATTGACGGAGTCAAAAGCTTTGGCCAGGTTGATGAATACGGCTGCACAGTACTGTCTTTATCAATGGCAGTTATGATATCGTTTAGGACCTTGAGCGTGGCTGAGGTGCACCCATGACCAGCTCAGAAACCAGATTGCATAGCGGAGAAGGTACGGTGGGATTCAAAATGGTCGGTGAGCTGCTTGTTAACTTGGCTTTCGAAGACCTTAGAAAGGCAGGGTAGGATAGATATAGGTCTGTAACAGTTTGGTTCTAGAGTGTCTCCCCCTTTGAAGAGGGTGGTGACCACGGTAGCTTTCCAATCTTTGGGGTTCTCAGACGATACGTAAGAGAGGTTGAACAGGCTAGTATTAGGGGTTGTCGAGCCTAGCTGATTTGTTAGGGTCCAGATTTTACTGCTCTTTCAGAACATCAGCTATGTGGATTTGGGTGAAGGAGAAATTGGGAAGGCTTGGGCAAGTTGCTGTGGAGGATGCAGGGCTGTTGACCGGGGTAGGGGTAGCCAGGTGGAAAGCATGGCCAGCCGTAGAGAAATGCTTATTGAAACTCTCAATTATTGTGGATTTATCGGTGGTGACAGTGTTTCCTAGTCGGCAGCTAGGAGGTGCTCTTATTCTCCATAGACTTTACAGTGCCCCAGAACTTTTTAGAGTTTGTGCTACAGGACGCAAATTTCTGTTTGAAAAAAACTAGCCTTTGCTTTCCTAACTGCCTGTGTGTATTGGTTCTTAAGTTCCCTGAAAAGTTGCATATCGCGGGGTCTATTCGATGCTAATGCGATACGCCACAGGATGTTTTTGTGCTGGTCAAGGGCAGTCAGGTCTGGAGTGAACCAATAGTTGTATCTTTTCCAGGTTCTACACTTTTTGAATGGGGCATGCTTATTTGAGATGGTGAGGAAAGCCCTTTTAACCTGTTGAGGCTGGGGGCGCTGTTGTCACTATTTATGCTAATCGTGTAATTTTTGAAACGGCTTCCCACAAAATTATTGATCGTACAATATGCATATTATTATTTTTATTGGATAGAAAACAGTCTATAGTTTCTATAGGAGTTGAAATTTTGTCTCTAAGTGGAACAGAACCCATTCTACAGAAATTTCCCTGACATGGAGTCAGATTTCAGAAATGTTGGCCCCTGATCTGGAGTCAGTTAAAAGGGCACTGTTATTGCTATGAGTATACGGACACTGCTTCCGTCTTCCCCTGGATGCCTTTACGTGATGACGATTTGAATGGGGTCGATTGCGCGTTCACAGGCACTATAAATTAAAAAACCCTGTAGCTAGCAAGTCTTTTCTTGGTGCGTCATGCGCGTGGAGGACACCGACCCGCACCTGTTCCAAGCATTAGTGTTGGGAGTAATCTTTCTCCAGTCATGTTAAGACTCGTTATAGGAGTTAAAAACATCATAAGGTAGTTAATTTAAAGCGTTTTATAGCAATTTATATCCGTTTAGTGCGATTTTGGGACATTTATTTCTGAAACGCTGTGAATAGCTGGGCACGCTTCCAGTTCATCCCGAACGCAGTTGGCATTTCCACATGGCAAGAGGACAGCTTTCCACCAAAAGACGATTAGACCCAAGAAAGGATCCTTTGCCCAAGATACTGATGGAAGAACAGCTCAAAGTAGGAACAATTTATTATGATAAATCGTGTTTGTCGAAAAATGTTAGTGGCTTAGGACGCCATGTTCTTTGACGTAGCTTCGCTTGGCGCAAACTGTATTGGAAAGTAAGGATAATTTAAAAAATGTAATTCCGCGATTGTATTAAGAATTAAATTGTCTATCAATCCCTGTCCACCCTATATTTTTTAGTCACGTTTATGAGTATTTATGTATAAGAGTAGATCACTGTCTAATATGGCGCACGGACATTTTCTCACCAGCTGGGCTACATTTCACATTGTCTAACCATGATTTTGGTGGCTAAATATGCACCTTTTCGAACAAACTGTATATGCATGTTGTAATGTGATGTTACAGTGGTGTCATCTGAAGAATTCTGAGAAGGTTAGTGAAAAAAATAATATATTTTGGCGATGTTGACGTTATCGCTCACTTTGGCTAGAATCAATGCTGGGCTGCTATGTGCTATGTGCTATGCTAATATAACGATTTATTGTGTTTTCGCTGTAAGACACTTAGAAAATCTGAAATATTGTCTGTATTCACAGGATCTGTGTCTTTCGATTAGTGTATGCTGTGTATTTTTACGAAATGTTTGATGATTAGTAAGTAGGTAAACACGTTGCTCTATGTAGTTATTCTAGTCCATTTGTGACATAGGGTGCAATTGTAACCTATGCCATCTACCTGAAATATGCACATTGTTCTAACAAAACCTATCCCATACCATAAATATGTTATCAGACTGTCATCTGATGAGTTTTTTTCTTGGTTAGGGGCTATAAATATCTTAGTTTAGCCGAATTGGTGATAGCTACTGGTGTTGGTGGACAAATAAAAGATGGTGGATTATGCTAATGTGTTTTTAGGTAATAGATGTACATCTTTACATATTGTGTCTTCCCTGTAAAACATTTTAAAAATCGGACATGTTGGCTGGATTCACAATATCTGTGTCTTTCATTAGCTGTATTGGACTTTAATGTTTGAAAGTTAAATATTTAAAAAAAAATTTTTTTTTGAATTTCGCGGCACTGGTTTTTCAGTGGGGGTGGGGGGGGGGGGGGGGGGGGGGGGGGGGGGGGGAGTGCCGCTAGCGGCACCCTCATCCTAGACAGGTTAAAGAATAACCAAGCATCCTCTACTGACGGGATGAGGTCAATATCCTTCCAGGATACCCAGGCCAGGTCGATTAGAAAGGCCAGTCTCCAGGTTGTCTAAATTGTCCACCCCTCCTTTTGTGTTATTGTAATACATTATGATTTCTGTTTTTTGATGTTCCTGGCCACAGTTTCTTCCATCCCCGTGCTGCATACTCAGAGTACCTTTTTGTCTTTCTTTGGCACGTAGGACACTAGGGACGTGTCGTCCTTGAACTCAAAACGTAAAGGAATTGATAGGCCTGTTCCTTGTATTCAACAGCTGAGGTGGGAGCACTGGCTTGTTTTTTTCGTACTGTTCTCACCATCACCAGCTTCCTCTTAAGGAGCTCCTGTCCCAGGTTGTGCAAAGTAAAACAGTTATTGCATGTGATGTTGTGGCCACAGAATCTCTATGTCACATCCAGGACAACCCACATCCCTTGGTTCTTATCAGGGGCTCCTCCAACTGGCTTTCCCATATACACTTACAAGTTCCACACATATGACAAAGCAGCATTACAGGCAGCCCAGATCTTGATTCCATATTTTGTGGGTTTAGACTGCCTGTACTGCCTGAAGCGGCAGCGGCCCCTAAATGGCATAAGCTGATCATCAACAGTAACGTTGGGCCGTGGGTTGTAAAACAGGGGAACGCAGTCCACTCTCTTATCCCACACTGACCTGATTGCAGCCAGCTTGTCTCTCTGCCACCGAGCTGGTCTGATTATCGAAGCGGTTAATCCTGGAAATAATGTGGAAGTTTTCCAGAGACATTGTTGCACGGACAGTTTCTGCATCCCACAGAAATAACACTTTTATTGAATTAACATATAATTTAATATTCCTGTAGAACTGTAAAATATAATTAGACTTTTGGAAACAAGTGCTTTCAGAAATGCAAGGCGGGCCTCGTTTTCCTGGAGCAGTGTAAAATAATCTTTCTGTCAATGTCCCAGCCTTAACGAATTTCAAGTAGTGAATATTTAATAAATAACCGACATGAAACAAAACAAGGACAGCATCTGGAAAGGGGAAACAAAACAACATTAACGCAGACACCGGGGAAGAAACTGAGGAAGTGACAGATATAGGGGAGGCAATCAATAAGGTAATATAGTTCAGGTGAGTCCCATGACACGCGGATGCACCGAATGATGGTGACAGGTGTGCATAATGATGGGCCGCCTGGCACCCTCGAGCGCCAGAGAGGGGGAGTGGGAAGATGCGTGACAGTACCCCTCCAGGGGCGCCACCCAGTGTCCCACCTGAGCGAGCCTGACGAGCTGGCCAAGGCGTGGGAGCCGGACGAGCCAGCTGAAGTGCGGAAGCCCAACGAGCCGGCTGAAGCGTGGGAGCCTGATGACCCGGCTGAGGTGTGGAAGCCCGACGAGCTGGCTGAGGTGTGGGAACCTGTCGAGCCGGCTGAGGTACGTGTGCCCGACGAGTCGGCTAAGAGGAGGAGTGGGAGCAGGCGTGACAGTGGCATGGTGTTGTGTGACAAAACTACACATTTTAGAGTGGCCTGTCATTGTCCCCAGCACAAGGTGCATCTGTGTAATGATCATGCTGTTTAACCTAGAGTCGATGTCTGAACCCCCGCGGTAATCAAATTAGCATAATAATAAACACGTTTTTTTAAATGTCAGTTTAAGCTAGGGATATCTGCTTTTTTGGATGCGTCTCAATCATGATGCCAATGTCACATTACCGCATCTGCGGTGAAAGGTGACAGAGCAAGAGCGGTGTTTGTCAAAACATAAGACCTCCCCAAAAATCTGTATTCTCAAAAAATAAGGGGTTAAATACTTTTTTTTTTCTTTTCCCTGATATTTCTTATATCTGTCAGACATAGGACAGACACTTCAGAGCAATATTTCTTTACATTTATGGGGAGGAATGTGTGTTGTTCCATATAGTGAATATGTTTTTCAATGCGTTTGTATGGGCTAACAGTGGTAAGGTCAAAAATATGTTTCCTCAAATATTTTTTGTATGTATAATAATAAGGTTTTTGTGAGTATGGAAAATGTATGGATATTTTATTTCAGGGACCAACACTTCACACGTTGCGTTTATATTTTTGCTCAGTGTTTATACGTTAACTAGGCACTACATAATCTTGGTTCAGTAGTTATCAGTTTTGCGCAGTTTGATTAAGTAATAGTTAACTGTATTGTTAACAACGACAAGAAAATCATATCAAAAGTAAAGTGAATACTACATTTTGAAAAGCAGATACTTTGAATATGCATCCAAATTGGAAGAGACATTTGGTGCAGTGAACAAGTGACTTCATGAACTTGTTTGTTGTGTGTGCTTAATTTGTAAATTGGGAGGTCCCAGAACAAAAAGTGAGAGGAGGTGTGTGACCTGAGGTGCTCGGAGCTACCGTACTGCATGACAGAAAAATCACCTTTATAATAAAGCATTGCATGTATATCATAGAACAGTAGACTAGAGGCACTTCCAAAAGTTGTATACATGAGGAAATGTTTTTGTGGCCTAGGGTCTGGTAAAAATGTTGTCTTTTATAAATGTATTTCATGCGATTCTATGTCATTTTACATAACTGGAGATGTTGGAATAATATTTTTAATGCAGCGTTCAAAACTATGAAATCTGAAACGCTGGAAAATTTGTTTTGAATGGTCATCCAACTCCTAATTGCAAGTCGGGAACTCGGGCCTCTTTCTAAGGCTCCGACTTAACGGCCTGAAGCTTACTGACATCATGAGTCGACTCGAGTTACCAATTGTCTTGAAAGCACCATAACACCGCACAAATTATAGAAATGACAGGCCACTTTGACACAGAAACAGAGAATTTGAGATCAATAAAAACAACCTTGTCTTGAACCCATCAATAGCTTAGGACTAGGTGTGTGGAGACACATTCTAGGCTACAATATGAGGAGGAAATTATAGTCCGAAAATTCTTTCCAGTTTCACTGACTCACCCAATGGTGCACAGCTCACTCAGCGGTGATAGCCAATGTGCTCTTGCCAACCCCCACCCCCCCTCTCATTTTACCTTGTAAAACAATATTTGGAAGTTGATCAAATATCTTGGTAACCTACAGCAGACATAAGTATTCTCTTTTCGGCAGGAGCCATTTACTTTGCAACCTGTGTATTTGAAATATTGCGAAAGGCTTGTTTTGTCTGCATGCTGTTTGTTCACGGACAGATTTGCCATGCATTCCTGACTGTAGGCTATGCCTTGTATTGGGCTACACTCCACAGCTAGGCTATTTTTTTGTATTGTGGCTACAGTTCTTGGCTTTCTCATTATGTAGTAGGCTATTGTAATGTGTGTTTAGATTACTGAAACAAATAAGGACACACCAGTCTAAGCTAGATTCTACTAAGGAGGATTTTTATGAAAATGATATACACTGAAATATTTTTTTTCTAATTTTGTCAGAAAGTCGATTTAATTAAGTTAAAGCTAGCTAACATTAGCTGGCTGGCTCGCTAGCTAACGTTATGTGTATGATCTGTGTATTAATATTATTCCTATCTCAGAGACATTTGATTTGCTAGTTATAGCCTAATGCTAGCTAGGTAAAATTGAACCTGGTTTGTTAGCTACCTGCAGATTCATGGAGGGTGGTAAAGTTATGAGTTGGGATTATGGTTAATTGTTTAGCTAGCTACATGTCTAAAAAAAGACACGACTATGCAAGTAACCATTTCAATAGAATGTTCATGATGTCACGGTGACAACTGTCAATAGATGTAGCTCGTAAATTCGCTCTGGCTATGTACTCTGATTTCAGAGCACTCTCGTCTGAGTCTGCCAGAGCGCAGAATAACTGACAAATTTACAAACGCTCAACACCCGTTGAATATGGACGGTGTCAGTAAATGTTTGCAAAAAAGCGTTATTAAATTGTTGCCAGCAGCACAGTTGCAGTCACCAACGCTCTGGATAACCAGCTCTGCTAGGGCGAGTAAAGTTGTCTCATTTGTGTCTGGAAGTAGCTAGACAACGTTAGCCAGTTAGCTTGGGTGCTGTTGTTAGGTTCAGAACGCTCTGATCAACCTGACAACTCTGAGTTTTATGATTGCCCAGAAAACACTCTGGCACTCCAGATTACATCTACGAACACACCTGTAGTATAAACTAGCCTTAAAACTTCTTCAGGCTGCAGGGTGAATATTGAAAAAACTGGAAAATATGTGCACATTTTCAAACGGCCTCTTAAGAAATTTTTGATTTTACAATATTCATATATTTACTACTATTGGATAGATAACAGTCTATAGTTTCTAAAAACGTTTGAATTATTTCTCTAAGTGGAACAGAACTATTTTTACAGCCATTTTCCCAGCCGAATTGAGATTTCCAAAATGCGATGTGTCTCTTTAAGACCTTGTCTATACAAGGTCATGACACTTAGGACCGTAGAAACACGTCATACGCCTTCATCTGGGTGTAATGCGGAAGTGAGAGTTGAAAGGAGTCGAATATCTCTTCCATGGACTGAATACCACATCTTCGTGAGACCTGCGCAGTTAAAAAAAAATTCCGGGCGCGAGGCAGAATCTGGACTCGGCTCCTGGAATCCGCTCGTTAAAGGTGAATATGACCTCTGCCTACGATATTATTTGATACATGTCACAAAGTCATCCTAAAGTATGTTTTTTCAATATACTTTAATTATATTATTGCAATTTATTCTGGACTTTAGATGTCATGCGACGGAAGAATTTTTTGAAGAAAGACAGATTAGCGCCGCACGGCCGTTGTGCTTGCTAACCAAAGAGGGAAATATTTCATTCTGGAACCCAACTAAAGACTTTACTGGACAATGGACCCCGTTACAACATTCTGATGGAAGATCAACAAAGATAAGGACCCAATTTGGGATGCTTTTTCATATATCTGTCGAACTGTGCTATGCTAGCGCTTGACTAGAATCAATGCTGCCGTATGCTAGCTAATGTTGTAAGCTAATATAACGATATATTGTGTTTTCGGCTGTAAAACACTTCAAAAATCGGAAATATTGGCTCTATTCACACGATATTTGTCTTTCATTAGCTATCCACCACATGTTTTTCTGAAATGTTTTATGAGGTGTAATTAGTAGTTGACGTTGGTGTCTGTATTTTCTCTGGCTACTCCCGTCTGATTTCAGACTGTAGCAATGATGGGAGCAGTAATGTAAAACTGATTTATAGCTAAAATATGCACATTTAATGAACAAAACATAGATTTATTGTGTAACATGTTATAGGACTGTCATCTGAGGTAGTTTTTTCTAGGTTCTTTAGGTTGGTTTTAGGTTATTTAGGTTGGCTTGTGCATGCTACTTGAATCATAATTCATACATCATAATCATAATCATACGTGTCTGTCCACTTTTGTATTTGGTGGTGAGCTAACATAAATATATGTGGTGTTTTCTCTGTAAAACATTTTTTTTTAAATCGGACATGTTGGCTGGATTGACAAGATGTTTATCTTTCAAATGCTGTATTGGACTTGTTAATGTGTGAAAGTTAAATATTTAAAAAAAATAGCTTTTGAATTTCGCGCCCTGCACATGAGCTGGATGTTGTCATATTTGTACCGACGTCGGGAGAGCCCGCCTAACAGGTTAAGTTTTGAAAGCTTTGGTTGTTTAGTACATGGCCTCACATGTGAATTCTTAAAGAGATTGGTGGAACTAAAGCTTAAGAGGGTGTGAACGATGCTGAATGGGTGTAGACAAAGAAGAGCTCTTTAGTAGGTGTACCAAAACATTCAAGGGCCACTTTCTCGAAAGTGAGGTTACAAGTTCATCAACATTCAAAGCAGAATTACTTTCCCATTGTTCCTCAAATGTAGTGTATGATACACCATTTTCTAGCTCTGAGTCTGTGTTTTTTTACATTGAATAAAAGTATAATTTCAAATATTGCTACGTAAGACCGAATTGAGCTGGTCGGTCACAAATGTAATCCTTTGTGACATCTACTGTAGAAACTGAAATACTGTATGTTGGTTTTTACACTATGTAGCTAATTTGATTGTTTTGAACTTCACAGAATAATGAACAAATTAACTTTGAGCGCTTTTAATTGAAATTTTACAAAGAAAAAGGTGACAATTATTTTTCATGCCATATGAGTTATCGTATCAAGCCAAATATGTTCCGGATCGAAACAGTCCAAAACGGAGAGGTGCCAGATCCTGTTTCGGCAGGATATAGCTCAAATTAGGCACTGCATGAGTCATTTTGATAATCTGTTTAGATATGTGTTTACAGTTGTGAAAATGTATTAATTGCACCAAAGTGAAAAAAAAGTAACAGATGCCCTAACCACGATACACCTCCATGGTCGCACATGTATGTCTATGAACACACACACACACACACTGAAAGAATGTGCCACCAAGTAAATTCATACATCGGCAAGCATTCCTAAGCATAGAATGTTAGCATTCCGGTTAACATGCTAAGTGGCTAGTTACACTAGCATGCTAATATAAACAAGACTATGGAGACCTCCATCTTAGAATGGTCACATGACTATAAGATAAGATATAATTTATTAGTCCTTGCAAGATGGAAATGTGTCTTCCCCCAAAAAAATACAGAGAGAGGGAGAGAGAAAAATGGGACAAACACCGAATTGAGACTGCATGCAGAATTCTGCAAAAATATCCTCTGTGTACAACGTAAACACCAAATAATGCATGCAGAGCAGAATTAGGCCTTTATCCGCTAATTATCTAAAATCGAGAAAAGAGCCATTCAAATCTAACACCATCTAAAGGAAGCGATTCCCAAACCTTCCATAACAAAGCCATCACCTACAGAGAGAAGAGTTCCCTAGGCAAGCTGGTCTTGGGGCTCTGTTCACAAACACAAACAGACCACACAGAGCCACAGGACAGCAACACAATTAAATAAAACAAAATCATGGGAAAACAAAAAGATAAAAGCCATTTGACCCTGAACAGACAGTACCCACTGGCAAAATACCTGACGATTGACTGACCCCAAATTATGGGAAGCTATGTACAGATTCAGTGAGCATAGCCTTGCTATTGAGAATATGATCTAAGACTTGCAGCCCATATACCCTATTCTGTCTCCTTGAAAGCTCTATACATTATGTACATTTCTTGTGCTAGTATTTCATTGATTGGATTTTTTTTACTTTAGTATATTTAGTAAATATTGTACTAATTCTATTTCTTGAACTGTATTGTTGGTTAAGGACTTGTAAGTAAGCAGTTCATGGTGTTGTAGTCGGCATGTGACAAATACAATTTGATTCGACATCTGTCGCTACTTCACAGGTCAGGCATTTCAACATCAACATTTGTTGTTGCAGAAATGGCTTCTAGAACATGTGAACTTTCATATGCCTAATAACAAACTTGTATGCCATCTGTAAATATGAATACAATTCTTAAATTACGAGCCTAGTTGGTTAAGCCACGGAAAAAGACAGGAACCTTCCAACTAGCCATGATTGGCTGAGAGTCTAGATAGCTACATTATCAGATATTATACATTTCTAATTTTGTCAGTAAGTTTTTTTCATTGTAAGTTAAAGTGTATTGTTAGCTAGCTAGCTAACGTTACATGTATAATCTGTGTCGTAATATCATTCGCATCTCAGAGAAATGTGCATTGCTAGTTATAGCCTAATGTTAGCTAGCTTGCTAACATTGAACCTAGTTGGTTAGCTTTAGCTACCAGCAGATTCATGCACAGTAGTAACGTTGGGATTATGGTTAATTGTTCAGCTAGCTAGCTACTGCTTACACCTTATGTATCCTGTGAATGTGACAAATAAACATACATATTATTTGATTTTGTGTGTTTACCAGAGACAGTAATGTGAAGAACAACATGACCTGCACCAAAGTCAAATTAGGATATAATGTTAGGCCAACGAGACAGCTTAAGAGGGTGTGAATAATGCTGAATGGGTGTAGACAAAGAAGAGCTATCCAATAGGTCTAACAAAACATTCAAGGACCATATTCTCAAAAGTGAGGTTAGAAGTTAATTAACTTTCCCATTGTTCCTCAACTGTAGTGTATGGTATATCATTTTCTAGCCCTGAGTCTCTACTTTCATCAATTGTAACTAACACCATTTCAAATTTTGCCACATAAGACAGAATCGTGCTGGTCGGTCACATATGGTGGGAAAGATGGGATTTGGCAATAGTGCTGTCAGGACAATAAGTGAAGCAGATGAGATAACTGCAGGATAACAAGAAAAAAGTTCCAAAAAGTTCAACTTGTTTGGTTATATACGTTTAGGTTTGAGTGAGTTCGTTTTGTGCTATTGTGTGTGTGTGTGCATGCAATGTGTGCATGCGAGTGTGTGTGTGTGTGTTAGCACCTGTATTTGCAGGTGAATCGATGTGTATGCACACAAAAATCCCAGACAGAGCTAATGGACAACAGAAGAAAATATTGAACGAACCAGCTGACAAAACAGCAAGATATCGAAAAGAGTTATTTCTTTCCTGGTGCTTAGGCATGGCAGGAGGGAGAGGTGTCTGTGTGCGTGTGTGTGTGTGTGTGTGTGTAAAATTGGTCACACACAAACACTTTTTAGACCTTCCCCATATCTGTGCCTCAACACAATCCTGTCTTGGAGCTCTACGGACAATTCCTTCGACCTCATGGCTTGGTTTTTGCAGCATTGATGGTCCCCAAGAACACAGTGGAGTCCATCATTCTTAAATTGAAGAAGTTTGGAACCACAAAGACTCTTCCTGGAACCGGCCGCCCGGCCAAACTGATCAATTGAGATAGAATGCCTTGGTCAGGGAGGTGACCAAGATCCCAATGGTCACTCTGGCAGAGCTCTAGAGTTCCTCTGTGGAGATGGGAGAATCTTCCAGAAGGACAACCATCTCTGTAGCACTCCACCAATCAGGCCTTTATGGTAGAGTGGCCAGATGGAAGCCACTCCTCAGTAAAAGGCACATGACAGCCCGCTTGGAATTTGCCAAAAGGCACTTAAAGGACTCTGACCATGAGAAACAAGATTCTCTAGTCTGATAAAACTAAGATTGAACTCTTTGGTATGAATACAAAGCGTCACGTCTGGAGGAAACCTGGCACCATACCTACGGTGAAGCATGGTGGTGGCAGAATCATGCTGTGGGGATGTTTTTCAGCGCCAAGGACTGGGAGACTAGTCAGGATCAAGGGAAAGATGAACCGAGCAAAGTACAGAGAGATCCTTGATAACCTGCTTCAGAGCGCTCAGGGCCTCAGACTGGGGTGAAGGTTCACCTTCCAACAGGGCAATGACCCTAAGCACACAGCCAAGACAACACAGGAGTGGCTTTGGGACAATGTTCTTGCGTGGCCCAACCAGAGCCCGGACCAAACATCTCTGGAGGGACCTGAAAATAGTTGCGCAGTGAAGCTCCCCATCCAACCTGACGGAGCTTGAGAGGATCTGCAGAGAAGAATGGGAGAAACTCCCCGAATACAGGTGTGCCAAGCTTGTGGAGTCATACCCAAGAATACTCAAGGCTGTGATCGCTGCCAAAGGTGCTTTAACAAAGTACTGAGTAAAGGGTCTGAATACGTATGCAAATGTGATATTTCCAGTTTTTTTTATACATTTGCAAACATTTAAAAACAAATTATTTTGCTTTGTCATTATGGGGTATTGTGTGTAGACTGATGAGGGGGAAAACAACTATTTAATCCATTTTTGAATAAGGCTGTAACAAAATGTGGAAAACGTCAAGGGATCTGAATACTTTCCGAAGGCACTGTATATTATGTCCCTATTTTGAATACGTTTATTGCCCCAGAACATATCAAACTATAAATAACTGTTTGAGAGGGAAGAGAGGAGAGGTGAGGATGGAGCGGAAAGGGAAGCTGACCTTGTCCTTGTGATATGAGTGTATTTGTCAGCTCTCAAACCTCAAAAGCCCAGTGTAGACTCTTCAGGTGGAGTGACTCACACCATATAGACAGACAGAGGAGACACTGGTGTGGGCTTCACTTCTAGACTTGATTTCTAAGTCACTGTCCAGTCCCTCTTCATCTCTTCTGTTAAGGGAAGATAATACATTTTCAAGTTCAACATTTGGTTAGTATAAAAAGGGAAACTTTAGCCATTGTATGATCGAAGCATATCTAAACTAACTGACCCTAGTTTATGAACAAAAATATAAATAGCAACATTTTCAAAGATTTTACTGAGTTACAGTTCATATGAGGAAATCAGTCAATTGAAATGAATCAGTCAAATGTATTAGGCCATATTCTATGGATTTCACATGACTGGGAATGCAGATATGCCTTTGTTGGTCACAATGAGCCTCATGATCTCATCACGGTATTTCTGGGCATTTAGACTGCCATCGATAAAATGCAATTGATTTTGTTGTCCGTAGCTTATGCCTGCCCATATCATAACCCAACCGCCACCATGGGGCACTCTGTTAACAACATTAACATCAGCAAACCGCTCGCCCTCACGACGCCATACGCGTGGTCTGCGGTTGGACGTATTGCCAAATTCTCTGAAATTACGTTTGAGGCGGTTTAGGGTAGAGAAATTAACATGAAATTATCTGGCATCAGCTCTGGTGGACATTCCTGCAGTCAGCATGCCAATTGTACACTCCCTCAATACTTGAGACATCTGTGGCATTGTGTTGTGTGACAAAACAGTACATTTTAGAATGGCATTTTGTCCCCAGCACAAGGTGCACCTGTGTAATCATCATGATTTTAATCAGCTTCTTGATATCCTATACCTGTCATATGGATGGATTATCTTGGCAAAGGAGAAATGCTCACTAACTGGGATGTAAACAAATTTGTGCACAACATTTTAGAGAAATCGTATTTTTGTGCTCATGGAACATTTCTGAGATCTTTTATTTCAGCTCATGAAATATGGCACCAACACTTTACTTGTTGCTTTCATATTTTTGTTCACTATTTTGCAGTGTTAAATAAAATAGGATACATTGGCTTTGCAAAATAATCCAGTTACGAGGCAAACATCAAAGTATCATGAAGTGTTCTCTGAAGTACAGCCTTGGTCTCGGATTGTTTGAATCACAGGAGGCTGGTGAATGGAGGAGAGCTCATAATAATGGCTGGAATAGAGTGACTGGAATGGTATACCATTCCATTGATTCCGCTCAAGTCATTACTATGAGCCCGTCCTCCCTAATGAATGTGCCTCCAACCACCTGTATTTTACATAATAAGGTGCAGGGCTCTTATTCTATGGTCACTGTCTTATCACATTTTAAAAACACAACTCACCTCAGTATGCATACATCCGCCTCCAAGGTATGATCCTTGGTCTATTTCCCCCAATCATGATTGTGGCAATTGGTATTGTGGCAAACCTCTTCAAGGTTAGGAGCATTCGTCACAAATAAAGTTTGAAACTGTCACCAAAATCACCCCAGAATGAGAGTTCTTTCGAACAGGACAGTACCTGTGTGTTTGTTTCTCTGTCCGGGTCCAACCAGGCTGCAGGCAAGGTCAAGGATAACAGGGTTTGGTACACGAATCGGGTTCTCGGTAGGTCCAGGTGCAAACGCCAACAGGTAAGTCCAAAACAGTCCAGCTCATACATGGTAAATCCAATATATATTGTCTCTTTCTCTATGGTTCACAGATCCTTCGAGCCCTCTCTCTCTCTTCCTGGTTTGTCTTGACCCTTTATCTGTGGGCCGGCACCACATTCTGAGGGTTCCCCTTGCTTCTGGGACTTGTAGTTTTGGCAGTTGGCCATTTTGTGATCTGTAGTTCTGATCGGGGTCTCCATTTTAGTGATCGGGCAGAGCCTATTTATTAGTTCTGCTCTCACATATCTGCCATTTATCACTCGACCCCCTTCTTTGCCACAGTATCTACCCAATCAAATAATAAATATATATATTTGTCACATGCGCCGATTACAACCTTACCGTGAATGCTTACTTAAAAGCCCTTAACCAACAATGCAGTTCAAGAAATAGAGTTAAGAAAATATTTACTAAATAAACTAAAGTAAAAAATTAAATAAAAAGTAATACAATAAAATAACAATAACGGGGCTTTATACAGGGGGCACCGGTACCGAGTCACTGTGTGGGGGTACAGGTTAGTCTAGGTAATTTGTACATGTAGGTAGGGTTAATGTGACTATGCATAGATAATTAACAGCGAGTAGCAGCACTTGGGGAGATGTCAATGTAAATAGTTCGGTTGGCCATTTGATTAATTGTTCAGCAGTCTTCTGGCTTGGGGGTAGAAGCTGTTAAGGAGCCTTTTGGACCTAGACTTGGCACTCCGGTACCGCTTGCCATGTGGTATCAGAGAGAAAAGTCTATGACTTGGGTGACTGGAGTCTTTGACAATTGTTTTGGCCTTCCTCTGACACCGCCTAGTATAAAGGTCCTGGATGGCAGGAATCTTGGCCCCGGTGATGTACTAGGCCTTATGCACTACACTCTGTAGCGCCTTACGGTCGGATGCCGAGCAGTTGCCATACCAGGCGGTGATGACACCAGTGAGGATGCTCACAATGGTGAAGTTGTAGAACTTTTTGAGGATCTAAAGACCCATGCCAATTCTTTTCAGTCTCCTGAGGGGGAAAAGGTGTTGTCGTGCCCTCTTCATGACTGTCTTGATGTGTTTGGACCATGATAGTTTGTTGGTGATGTGGACACCAAGGAACTAGAATCTCTCGACCCTCTCCACTACAATCCTGTCGATTTGAATGGGGGCATGTTCGGCCCTCCTTTTCCTGTAGTCCATGATCAGCTCCTTTGTATTGCTGACATTGAGGGAGAGTTTGTCCTGGCACCACACTGCCAGGTCTCTGACCTCCTTCCTGTAGGCTGTCTCATCGTTGTCGGTGATCAGGCCTACCACTGTTTTGTCGTCAGCAAACTTAATGATGGTGTTGGAGTCATGCTCATCAGGAAGTCCAGGATCCAGTTGCAAAGGGAGGTGTTAAGTCCCAGGGTCCTTAGCTTAGTGATGAGCTTTGTTGGCACAATGGTGTTGAACGCTGAGCTGTAGTCGATAAACAGCATTCTCAAACCACTGAACTATTGTCAACTTTATAATGTGCGGGGTATAGACCATTGCAAAATGGAAGGTACACTGAGCACTAATTGCAAATAGAAGGGGAAATTACTCTATGCAATCTCATTGTGATCATGTGAACAAATTGGAATTGGACTTGGACTGCTTTTAGTTCCATGGTATTGAACATTTCCAATCAGTATTCATAGTGTCAGAAAAGTTCACGAATGTTTGACAGACATTAGGAAAACATTGCCTTCCTTTTACTTACTTAAAAAAAGATGAATGTTGGATAGACGTTTTTTGTATTAGCTTACCATGAATCTGTAATACAATACATAATTTAAAGTACGATGACACGTTTCAAGAATGTACTTTTCACACTCATGACCAACTACATGTTTATGTGATATGCTTATTTAAAAAAGATTAATGAATAAATGATTATACATAAAAGTTTGGACCCATTCCAGGGTTTTCTTAATTATTACTATTTTCTACATTGTAGAATAATAGTGAAGACATAAAAACTATGAAATAACACATATGGAATCATGTAGTAACCTAAAAAGTGTTAAACAAATCAAAATATATTTTATATTTGATCCTCTTCAAAGTAGCCACCATTTCACTTGATGACAGCTTTGCACACTCTTGGCATTCTTTCAACGAGCTTCATGAGGTAGTAACCTGGAATGCATTTCAATTAACAGGTGTGCCTTGTTAAATCTTAATTTATGGAATTTCTTTCCTTCTTATTGCGTTTGAGCAAATCAGTTGTGTTGTGAGAAGGTAGGGGTGGTATACAGAAGATAGCCCTATTTGGTAAAATACCAAGTCCATATTAGGGCAGGAACAGCTCAAATAAGCAAAGAGAAACGACAGACCATCATTACTTTAAGCATGAAGGTCAGTTGATACGGAACATTTCAAGAACTTTGAAAGTTTCTTCAAGTGCAGTCGCAAAAAGCGCTATGATGAAAATGGCTCTCGTGAGGACCGCCTCAGGAAAAGAAGACCCAGAGTTACCCCTGCTGCAGAGGAAAAGTTCATTAGAGTTAACAGCCTTAGAAATTGCAGCCCAAATAAATGCTTCACAGAGTTCAAGTAACAGACACATCTCAACATCAAATGTTCAGAGGAGACTGGGGTAATCAGGCCTTAATGGTCGAATTTCAACAAAGAAACCAAATCAAATCAAATCAAATGTATTTATAAATCCCTTCTTACATCAGCTGATATCTCAAAGTGCTGTACAGAAACCCAGCCTAAAACCCCAAACAGCAAGCAATGCAGGTGTAGAACCACTACTCAAGGACACCAATAATAAGAAGAGACTTGCTCGGGCCAAGAAACACGAGCAATGGACATTAGACCAATGGAAATATGTCCTTTGGTCCAAAGTCAAAATTTGAGATTTTTGGTTCCAACCGCCGTGTCTTTTTGAGACGCAGAGTAGATGAACCGATGATTTCTGCATGTGTGGTCCTCACCATGAAGCATAGAGGAGGTGTGATGTGTGGGGGTGCTTTGCTGGTGACACTGTCTGTAATTTATTTAGAATTAAGGCACACTTAACCAGCATGGCTACCACAGCATTCTGTAGCAATATGCCATCCCATCTGGTTTGCGCTTAGTGGGACTATCATTTGTTTACAGGTCAATGACCTAACACACCTCCAGGCTGTGTAAGGGCTATTTGACCAAGAAAGAGAGTGATGGAGTGCTGCATCTGATGAACTGGCCTCCACATACACCCGACATCAACCAAATTGAGATGGTTTGGAATGAGTTGGACCGCATAGTTAAGGAAAAGCAGCCAACAACTGCTCAGCATATGTTGGAACTCCTTCAAGACTGTTAGAAAAGCATTCCAGGTGAAGCTGGTTGAGAGAATGCTAAGCGTGTGAAAATCTGTCATCAAGGCAAAGGGTGACTACTTTGAAGAATCTTAAATATAAAATATATTTTGGATTTGTTTAACCATTTTTGGGGTACTACATGATTCCCTATGTGTTATTTAATAGTTTTTATTTCTTTACTGTTATTCTACAAAAAAAGTACAAATAAAGAAAAACCCTTGAATGAGTAGGTGTGTCCAAACTTTTGACTGATACTGTATATTTATTGCATTGTAAAGACATTGAAAAGGCCTTATATCAGTGCCTTTCAAAGCAGTTGTGAACTCAGACATTCGGATAACATTTCACCACATGGCCCTCTGAACAGTTAGGGAGAAACCTCAGTAGTGTGTTGAAGTGATATCATCACAGAGGTAGAACCACACAACACTTCTGTCCCTTTGACTTATTTATGAGTGGTGATAATACGCTTTAAAAGAGCAGCTGAACCAAAAAAAAACATATTTGGTTGAAAACGGTCTATGTAGTGTTGATTCAAGACAGAAAAATGAATTCTAATGTCAAAATTTACTACAAAGCGTAAATATAATACCTTTTGCACAAAGTCAGTATCTTCCAAAACTTAGATTTGTGAGATTTGAGTAACTGAGGTTGTCACAACGTCGGGTTGGGTTTATGCCTAGCATGACCAGAGATGGCTGGCAGCAATCAAATCACTACAATTCACAAGCTGCCGGTGTTCTGCAGTGCACGCTATCCAATCGCTCACCAGAATCAACCCTACAACCCGTCCATTTATTTACAGACCGCCGATCTAACCATTAGCATGCAGCCCCTCAGACTTGTTTATATTACACAGCAATATGGGTGTGTTCTTCTGCCCATGCATTGCTGACACATGCCAGGTATTACAATGCCTGGATAGGTATTTTAAGTACCAGCTAACCACATCATACATTCTGAAATGTCCATCCCCAACTACAACATTTCCCGCCAAGATAGAACTGCCAAAGGGGGCGGAGTTGCAATCTACTGCAGAGATAGTCTGCAGAGTTCTGTAATGCTATCCAGGTCTGTGCCCAAACAGTTTGAGCTTTTACTTCTAAAAATCCACCTTTCCAGAAATAAGTCTCTCACTGTTGCCACTAGTTATAGACCCCCCTCAACCCCCAGCTCTGCCCATGACACCATATGTGAATGAATTTCCCCCCATCTATCTTCAGAGGTCGTACTGTTAGGTTACCTAAACTGGGATATGCTTAACACCCCGGCCGTCCTACAATCCTAGCTAGATGCCTTCAATCTCACACAAATTATCAAGGAACCGACCAGGTACAAACCTAAATCCATAAACACGGGAACCCTCATAGATATCATCCTGGCCAACCTGCACTCTAAATACACTCTCCTGTCTTCAACCAGGATCTCAGCGATCACTGCCTCATTACCTGTGTCCGTAATGGGTCCACGGTCAAACGATCACCCCTCATCACTGTCAAACGCTCCCTAAAACACTTCAGCGAGCATGCCTTTCTAATAAACCTGGACCGGGTATCCTGGAAGGATATTGACCTCATTCCATCAGTAGAGGATGCCTATGATTCTTTAAATGTGCTTTCCTCACCATCTTAAATAGGCATGCCCAATTTAAAAAATGTAGAACTACGATATAGCCCTTGGTTCCCTCCAGACTTGACTGCCCTTGAGCAGCACAAAAGCATCCTGTGGCGTACTGCATTAGCATCGACTAGCCCCCACGATACGCAACTTTTCAGGGAAGTTAGTAACCAATATACACAGGTAGTTAGGAAAGCAAAGGCTAGCTTTTCATACAGAAATTTTCATCCTGTAGCACAACACCAAAAAGTTCTAGGACACTGTAAAGTCCATGGAGAATAAGAGAACCTCCTCACAGCTGCCCACTGCACTGAGGCTAGGAAACACTGTCACCACCGATAAATCGACTATAATTGAGAATTTCAATACGCATTTGTCTACGGCTGGCCATGCTTTCCACCTGGCTACCCTTACCCCGGCCAACAGCTCTGCACCCCCCACAGCAACTTCCCCAAGTGTCCCCCACTTCTCATTCACCCAAATCCAGATAGCTGATGTTCTGAAGAAGCTGCAAAATCTGGAACCCTATAAATCAGCTGGGCTAGACAATCTGGATCCTCTCTTTCTAAAATTATCCGTCTCAAATGTTGCAACCCATATTACTAGCCTGTTCAACCTTTCTTTTGTATCGTTTGAGATCCCTAAAGATTGGAAAGCTGCCACGGTCATCACGCTCTAGACCCAAACTGTTACAGACCTTTATTTATCCTACCCTGCCTTTCTAAAGTCCTCGAAAGCCAAGTTATCAAACAGATCACCAACCATTTCGAATCCCACCGTACCTTCTCCGCTATACAATCTGGCCCTTTTTTGGACACTGTGTTAACAAACCTCCAGACGAGCTTCAATGCCATACAACACTCCTTCCATGTCCTCCAACTGCTCTTAAATGCAAGTAAAACTAAATGCGTGGTCTACAACCGAATGCTGCCCCCACCAGCCTGCCAGTCCAGCATCACTACTCTGGAAGGTTCTGACTTAGAATATGTGGACAACTACAAATATATAGGTGTCTGGTTAGACTGCAAACTCTGCTTCTAGACTCACATTAAGCATCTCCAATCCAAAATGAAATCTAGAATTGGCTTCCTATTTCGCAACAAAGCATCCTTCACTCATGCTGCCAAACACACCCTTGTAAAACTGACTATCCTACCGATCCTTGACTTCAGCTGTCATTTACAAGATAGCCTCCAACACTCTACTCAGCAAATTGGATGTAGTCTATCACAGTGCCATCTGTTTTGTCATCAAAGCCCCATATACTACCCACCCCTGCGACCTGTATGCTCTCAATGGCTGGCCCTCGCTTCATATTCGTCGCAAAATCCACTGGCTCCAGGTCATCTATAAGTCTTTGCTAGGTAAAGCCCTGCCTTATCTCAGCTCACTGGTCACAATAGCAGCACCCACACGTAGCACTCACTCCAGCAGGTATATTTCACTGGTCATCCCCAAAGCCAACTCCTACTTTTCCCGCCTTTCCTTCCAGTTCTCTGCTGCCAATGATTGGAACGAATTGCAAAAATCACTGAAGCTGGAGACTTATATCTCCCTCACTAACTTTAAGCATCAGCTGTCAGAGCAGCTTACCGATCATTGCACCTGTACACAGCCCATCTGTAAATGCCCACCCAACTACCTCATCCCCATATTGTTTTTTATTTTTTTGCTCCTATGCACCCTAGTATCTCTACTTGCACATCATCTTCTGCACATCATCTTCTGCACATCTATCACTCCAGTGTTAATTCTAAATTGTAATTATTTGGCCACTATGGCCTATTTACTGCCTTACCTCCCTAATTTTACATTTGATCACACTTTATGTAGATTCTTTCTACCTTATTATTGACTGTATGTTTGTTTATTCCATGTGTAACTCTGTGTTGTTGTATGTGTCGAACTGTTTTGCTTTATCTTGGTCAGGTCGCAGTTGTAAATGAGAACTTGTTCTCAACTGGCCTACCTGGTTAAATAAAGGTGAAATAAAAATAAAATAAAATAGCAGTCTGCCCCCCGACGGCACAGTCGATGATGTGGCATGTAACTATTGGTTGATGCATGCAACGTTTGAGTAAGAGAATGCAACCTATAAGACTATGTTATATTAAAATAACATGACCTGTCATCAAAGATACGTCTACCAAGCAGGAAACGCATTATGCTCGCATCACAGGATTCTTGACTAATCACTTTCATGTTGTCATGCTGTGTCATGCGGTTGATAAGCCATTGGTCACCCTAAGTAGATTGCCTGTATGGGATGGTGACTCAAGAGGGACAAACAACAATTACTGCCTGGATACAATATAGAGAACTTAACACATCCACATCAAACCTCACCCCCAAGATGCAAATCTTGTTTTTCTTAATGAGTACCAGAAAAGCCCAGGTTTAAATGTTAAGTTCTACGGCCATTTAAGGCTCCCTTCCAGGTCCTTATGAAACTGTGTTCGTCAGCCTATCTCACTGGGCTGAGAAGAGGAAGCTTTTCCCGTATGAAGCAGGTCCAGCTGGTTTCATATTTGCTTTTATTTGTTTACTTCAGGTGTGACCATCACTAGTTTATTTATTCATTCAATGTTAGTCAGTCTTCTTATGTGACCTCCATTTCATGATATAGGTGAAGACGGTGAGTGTGTGTGTGTTTGTGCATGGGTTCATTCGTGCGTTTCCATGTTTAGATTAGTGGCAGAGTCTGCAGTGAAGAGGGCACTCAGATGATCACATTTAATTGGACAATGCCCAGGGCCTCCATTCACCCCTACACATATGACACACACAGAGAAACACTCACTCATTGAAACACACACAGACACACCTGCATCCCTGCCTCAGTCACATGACACAAGTCAGAGAGTGCATTCACATCTGTGGCCTATTGTCTCTGTGCAACTGCCTCTGGCTGGGATTCAATCATCCCCATGGTCCCACGGTCAATACACATGCAGATCATTTTAATTTGATCACAGTTTCGTTGATAAGGATTTTCCTGCACATCAGGAAATGCAAACTTGTAGTGTATTCAAGGTTAAAAAAGCTTCCGAAGTTTGTCATTTCCACTTTAAAATGTCAGACTTGATTTGCCGTAACAAAGACATGTGTCAACCTAGAACATTTCAATGGTTCATTAAACTATTGCACAAACTGCTTTTAAGCAAAAACCCACACACTGGCATCTATGCATAAACATGTGGCAAACAAATATATAGAATATGCTTAAAAGCACAAACTGGGATAATTGTTTAACCTAAAATGTTAAATTATTGCAAAAAGACACCGTCTTTCAAGCAGTAACACTTTTATATTTTATTGATCTTTTGTTACACAAGTAAATAGCAACAATTCCTTAAAATGTGTAAATATATGAATATTTATAGTCAAATTATATTTTTCTAAATCTAAGTTTTTCATGTTTTGAACATATATTTTGATCAATTTCATCAATAGCTAGCTACCTGTTAGTCAGCAGGTTGAAACCTTGTCTTTCTAATAAAAAGTAATTCATCGAGCTGTTGCAATAATTGACACTGTTCTCATGGGTTCGAAGTAGCTCGCTGTCTAACAAAGTGGCCTTTCAAGACTGTGTGAGCATTGACCAGGAAAGCTGTAGGGCTCTCTGTTTGAGGATTATTGTGTTCTTCGATACATTACGAATGGAATTGGTCGCTGTAAGCAGGGATCCTTAGGTGTTTAAACAGGATCAGCTATTGTTGATGGGTTATGTGTAACTCTATTCTATTCTATTCTATTCTATTCTGTCAATGAGCCACCACTAGAGACAAGTGAAACACAACTGAAATATCAACTGTCATTTTGACCAAATGTTATTCCTAATATGTGCCTGCAGGATTCACAGACTGTCAACAGCTGACATTCCATTCCACACTGTACCCTGCATTGAAAATCAAATGGATTTCCCATCAGTTCAATGCTTTCTGTGTTTTTTGTTAAGGTGGAAGCTTCAATATGTAAATCAGTCTCCATCATTTTGCAGGTTGAGAAAAAATCAGAGAGAGAGAAAAATAGAGAGGGAGAGCGAGAGGGATAAATTAAGAATAAATATTGTATGATTATAGATGTATTCTCATAACTTGCGACCCACCTCTCACATGCCCTGGACTCACTTTGGGTCCCGACACATACTGTAGTTTAAAGAGTCACCGAACACTCCAATTGACAAGTGTTTTTCTGTAGCTCCAGACCTGGAGGTGTGTTTCCTGACCGAATCTGTGTTTGGTTAATGATGTTTGTCCCCCATGAGACACTGTAGATGTGGGAGCCTATTTTCCTTCCTCAAAATCCCCAGAATGAATCTAAAATAACTCAAGAAATCTGTAATAAATGTTGACGTTTTTTCTGAGTATATTTTATGTACGCAAATTATTTTTTTTCAAGTAAAGAAATGTGCGACAAGTTGTCATATGTAAACAATGTCGGAGCTGCTGGGCAGGTCTGTCTCACTGTCTATGCTATTGGATAGACAGCAATCACCGCAGCTGTTCACCCCATGTTAGTGGGCAAACCAAACCTTAATTTTCCTATTGTGATGCACAAATGTTCCAAACTCCATTATAGATGAGACTGATTGACCAAAATGATCTTATTTACTCTCAATTTTGACACTAAAATAACTCTTTCAGACTTATATCGACAACACAAAGGGATTAGTTGCTTTTTAAAGGCAGTTGCTCTTTAAGAAACCCCGGTTGTGAGAGAGAGAGAGAGAGAGAGAGAGAGAGAGAGAGAGAGAGAGAGAGAGAGAGAGAGAGAGAGAGAGAGACGAGAGAGAGAGAGAGAGAGAGAGAGAGAGAGAGAGAGAGGGGAGAGAGAGAGAGAGGAGAGAGAGAGAGAGAGAGAGAGATGAGAGAGGAGAGAGAGAGAGAAAGAGGAGAGATGAGAGAGAGAGAGAGAGAGAGAGACGAGAGAGGAGAGAGAGAGAAGAGAGAGAGAGCGAGAGAGAGCGAGAGAGAGAGAGAGAGAGAGGAGAGAGAGAGAGAGAGAGAGAGAGAGAGAGAGAGAGAGAGAGAGAGAGAGAGAGAGAGAAGGATTTTTGATATTGATGATAGTAAAAATCCCCCAGGGAGTGTGTAAGTGCAGTGTCTGTTCTATACCTCTCTACTGTACAACATACAGTATCTCCACTGTAGTATGTTCCTTTTGCCCCCACTGACAGAAATGCATGTGTTTCTACTTCACACGTATGAAACCAATTCAGGAAACGGACCAGAGTGAAATACTACTTTCATATCACTGCTTCTGCGGGGAGAAGTACATCAAACAAGCTCTGTTGCAGCTTAACATATCATTTTGCCCTGAAGGTGCAGGGTAATCCTACTGGGAAAAGGGACCTCTTCACAACCCTTCTTCACAGTCAGGCGCGGATGGCATTGTGGTTTTATTACGTCACAAGCATGGGATTGTGTGTGCGTGTGTGTGTGTGTTTCTGTGTGTCTGTTATCCATGTACTGTATTTTAGTGCTTGAAGAGTTTAATTCCAAAACACTATAGTGTAAAAGTAGTTATGTCTGCTAACAATTTTTGGAGATAGAAACCCGTTGCCTAGAACCATTGGAGTAACCCAAGTCATACTTAAAATACTAAAAGGACATCACCACCCATTTGGTTATCTTTCGAAGCTGTAAATACTTAACTGTTTTATGACATTTTTGATAATACATTTCATGATGCATTCTGAAATCTAACAATTTAAGTTCATTGAACATTAATATTTGTTGTAGTGAACATAACAATGTAGGGTCCCTTTTACTTCAATAAATACAAGTAGTAAGTAGTTCTGATTAGTAATTTTCATTGGTAGTGTCTTAATGTTTTACATTGTTTTATGTATTTTACGATTTGTGATTTTAACCCGACTTACCAGGCATTGTTGAGCACAGTGCTCATTCGTCTAGCAGTAAGTGGAGGTAGACAGCTGTAAGCATCACAGGCATTAGCCTCTGTCATTAAAAGTGGTGAACATAACCTTGTTGATGGTGGGAATGGCTTGTCTCAGTATATAACGTCAATATTCCAGTACGGTTTTGAGATCCGTTCATCATGATCAATTACACCTCATACACAACAAACTGCTTAATACTGTTTTTAGAAATATGAATATAATAAATCAAGTGTTTTTTACCCAAATATGTTTTTTACCCAAATCATGTCCATTCAATTGAATTTATCACAGGATGACTGCAATCAAGTTGTAGAAACATGATCAATGGAACAGGATGCACATGAGCTCATGAATACTTATGTAAATAATGTATTTCTGTTTTTATAATTGTATACATTTGCAAAAATCAAAAAACATGTTTTACTTTGTCATTATAGAGTATTGTGTGTAGATTGATGAGGACTAGTTTCAAAAAATACATTTTAGAATAAGGCTGTAACGTAAAAAAAATTGAAAAGGGAAGGTGTCTGAATACTTTCCGAATGCATTGTATATATATTATTTTATTTTATTTATTTACTGAAGCTAAACTGTTGGGGCTCAAAACCATGAATGATAGAACAGTGGAATAAATACATATGAATTGATTGGGGAATGAAAACCAGGTGTGCAGAGAACAAGACAAAACAAATGGATACATGAAAAATGGAGCGGTGATGGCTAGAAAGCCGGTGACGTCGACTGCCGAACGCCGCCCGAAGAAGGAGAGGAGCCAACTTCGGCGGTGACACTACTACTTTATTATTTTAAGAAAAGATGTAAAACATAACAGAATCAACTAAGAACAACTTATTTAATAAATGTTAGATTGACTTTATAATATTACATAATCATAACTTAAAAACTCTAACTTTAGAGTAGCACAACACAACTAAATAAAGTTATATTTACTCAATAACCTAATATTTTTTAACTGTACTCAAAAATATTAATTGATAAGAAAAATTGTTGATATATAAGTTAGTTCCACTTTTATGGTTTCAGGTTTGCTGAACTTTGGAGGTGTTTGAATAGCGATTACTCAATTTATTTTATGAGTTAGGTAGTTACTTTTTACAGTATATGTATTCATTTTACAGAAAGTTTGGTAAATTAGCTTTTTTTATTTATAGAACTTATGAAAGAGATTGGTCTGTTTTTTTCACATCTAATCACGGCATGGGGTTGTTAAATGACATACATGCATTTGTTTAAAACTTATCACTATGGTTTTATTTCAATGAGACAAACAATCATATTTTGTTGCAAAACGAGATATATACGCCTCACTCTCAAAGAAAAAAATAGCACTGCAAGGTTTTACACAGTCAAATGTGACCAATAATAAAATATGTATTAAAGAACTTGTAACGTTTGTCTAAAGCCTCCTCCTCGGACGAGGAGGAGGAGTAAGGGTCGGGCCAAAATGCAGCGTATGTTGAATCCATAATGATTTATTAAATGAAGACGAAACACGAAGAACACTTGAATAAACTACAAAACAAATAAACGACGTAGACTGACCTAAAACATGAGAACTTACATATAACACAAAGAACGCAAAAACAGGTACAGACTACAACAAACGAACAAACGAACAAACAAAACAGTCCCGTGTGGTGCACAGACACAAACACGGAAGACAATCACCCACAAACAAACAGTGAGAACAGCCTACCTTAATATGGTTCTCAATCAGAGGAAACGTCAAACACCTGCCTCTAATTGAGAACCATATCAGGCAACACATTAAACCCAACATAGAAACACATAACATAGAATGCCCACCCCAACTCACGCCCTGACCAACTAAACACATACAAAAACAAGAGAAAACAGGTCAGGAACGTGACAGAACTGTACAAATGGTACATTTGTGACATCAATATTTTAAAAAATGCAGTAATATAAGATCTGGGCTCTGGTCAAAAGTAGTGCACTATATTGGGAATACGGTGCCATTTGGAACGAGGCCTAACTAACCAAACACTATAGCATGAGGCTAGATGTATGATGGTTTGAATTTATGTTAAATATACAGGATCTGAACATTCCACTCCAGCTAAACGGTGGATGTATAGCGCTTTGCAACAAAACCCATTGTAATACACATCTAAAAGCTATGAATAATCTGAGAACAGTAATATTTTACAGACACAAAGTTACCCATAAGCATTCATTTCTGATGAAAAAACACAAATGTAAAAAATTGGTGTATATAGCGTTTTGGAAATAAACTCTTCTTTTGAATGCTTGTCAAGAAAATTCTGTAACTGTTTATGATCAAAATATTGTGTACATCATGAGTCTTGTTCTGCGTATCAAACCTGAGATGTTCTCTCACAGAATCTTTTGAAATGTTGAATTTGAATGGAATTGAATACTCATCAGTGGTTCCCAAGCTTTGCTTTTTTTGTGACGTATACTCAAATCCTTTGGAAATGTCCTGTAGCTCATGGAATAAATGAAAATCAATACTGCCAGTAATGACCCAGAGCCTTTCTATGATCCAAAAAAACGAATTGCTACTCAACAGTGGATCCTGTCCCACCATTTGGCAGATTTGGAAAAACACTGAGGAGATTTGGGAAACACTGAATAATGTCAGATAGAACTTTCTTTGCAGTATCTGGTCCAATCTTAATGAGTGGTGTGTGGCTTTTTCCCCAACCACATCATAAGTGCCTATGTAAAGTCCTACGTATTAGACATAATAATGTACAGAAACATATGCACACACCTTCATGCTTTCACACTGTCACTAGGCCAGACAGCAGAAGCACATGCCTTGTTGATGTCCAGTGTGGTCACAACACTCATCTCAATCATAATGCATACCTACCATCAATACGTAAAATGGCATATATTATTTATGTACATTATTTATATTTTACAGTCCCACCTTTGCACATCTCTCTGAAACTCTTCTGTTCGGCCTATGTCAATGCCAGGGGAACTCCACAGTGTGTTTCTGCTGATGTCAAGTCCAGGATGAGGCAGATGGCTGGGTGAAGATCACACTTTGTTCCCTGAAACAAGCAGATAAAACACACTGTCCCAACCTGCCAAACCAAACACTAACAGCTTAAATCTGTGTGTGTGTGTGTGTGTGTGTGTGTGTGTGTGTGTGTGTGTGTGTGTGTGTGTGTGTGTGTGTGTGTGTGTGTGTGTGTGTGTGTGTGTGTGTGTGTGTGTGTGTGTGTTTGAGTGTGTGTGTGTGTGTGTGTGTGTTCTTATATTTGTTTGCCACATGTTTATGCATAGATGCCAGTGTGTGGGTCAGTGGCAGTTGGTGCTGTTTAAGATGAGGGAAGAAAATTTTCATAAGTATTTACACATTCAATACCGCCTTGCACAATCTTGCCTGCATCTAGCTGCTCTAGGGTGTAATCATAAGTCCAACAGTTGCAAACAAGAATTTCTGTTGGACAAATTCAGGCATGTTTATCCTCATTTCATTCCGTTTGCTTCGTTTGTCAGAAACGTTTTTCAGCTCACGGATAAAATAGAGCGTGACATAAAAACTCATGATATGATGTAATACACTCAACTTCAAGTGGGAAACTTTTAAACTCCATTTACAAAGACACTTCTCCTCAGCTACATAAGAACCTGTGATGCAGTTAATCACATCATAGAACCTACAGGAAGGATCATTGTGTTAGTGTATGCGTTGATGCAAACTGTGTGTGTGTGGGGGGAGAGGGGTCAACACCAGCCCTGTCAGTTTAGCTTAGTTAAAACATCCCAGAATAGCACATGGGGACCACGTCAACTCAGTGGGTAACACGTCCTCTGTGTGGAGAAAGTGACAAGTACAGAACTGGCATGCTGAAACTACAAGAGAGGTACTTTAGAAACAACAGACAGAGTGGGGCTTTCCATGAAGCCTCTCCAGAGAGAAGCCTGCTATTGGATCCGTTAGACAAGATGCCTGTGATTTGTTTTGTAGGAGTCAATTGTTTTGAATGACAATCGACCCACTGATGCTGAACTGGGACCCCTTGGATGTCAATGCCACTATTTAGAATCTGATGCAATCAGTCTCTAATGATGGCACTTAATCTTTGGATAAGAGACCTCTCTCCTTAATGACCACAGTGGAAATAAGTCCCAGACTTTAGTGTGTGTTATCCTCAATGATTTTACTCATGTATGGCTTTTTAAAGTGTTATGTGTGCTTGTTTTTTTTAAATGGTCAAATACATAAACTAAACTAAAATCCTCACAGAGAACTATACCCAGTATAGCACTGAAAGAATAAGAAACAATTGTATTTCAATGCATTCTGAGTGACCTAACCTAAAGGGAGTAGACATGTTAGATGTCATCCATAACAGCTGTAAAGGGTAATTCATTCAAACCTCAGGGTCCTATCCCATCTATATTTCCATGCAGGCACAATGGAGTAACTTCCCAGTCTTGTCTTTTCTACTAGCTCCTTGTCTCTTAGATATGGAGAACGGCCACCCAGGGTAGCGAGAGACACATCTCATTTCTCCTCCTCATCCCCTCCCAGAGTTATGGGGCCGCTTCTGTTTTGGCTGCTGTCACAACCAGGTTACCCGTGAATACAAGTCAGTAATCAATCGCCATCCATGTCTAAGGACGTCTGGAGGTGATGTGGAAATCGGACGGTAGGGGTAACAGTGTGCACCTTTACCTTCAAGTAGGTTTTGGTTGTGCTTGGGGATGGTGCAGGGGCATAAGCATTTGCCTTTGAAGGTTGCAAGTTCAAATCCAGCAATGGAGTTTTTGTTTTTAAACCTATCCCAAACCTTAACCCTTACCTTAACATTTAGGAAAACATGCTTAAACATAACCCCAAGCACTTAGAAATGTGATGTTTGTAACAACTTTGTAATTTGACGTTTGAGAAACATGGATGAACGTTTAATTCTGAAGTGAGACGGTGAGAGCTACTTGGCTGTCACCATGTCAGCTGCATGGCGACAGGCATGGGGACATTTCAATACTAAATGGATGTGGCATCCTTTGAGTCTGTCCCAAAGAGGCAGTCCAGTGATCCCTCAGACTGACAGGCTCTTATTTCATCCTACATGTAGGACAGGGAGATGAGGGGAGAGACAAGGAGAGGCTATAAAGGGTCGGTTGCCAGAGCAAGCCGTCTCTGACAGCACTGATGGAAACTATGGAAAGTGTTCAGGAGGAAATCTGTTGGGTAAACATATGGGATATGCGGTGCAGGACTGATCTGACTTCGCATGCTACCATGCTCTTTCTCTCTCTCATTCTCTGTATCTCTCTCTCCTCTTCTCTCCCACTCTTTACTCTCTCCTGTCATTCTGTCATTCTCTCATTCTCTGTATCTCTCTCTCCTCTTCTCTCCCACTCTTTACTCTCTCCTTCTGTCATTCTCTCATTCTCTGTATCTCTCTCTCCTCTTCTCTCCCACTCTTTACTCTCTCCTTCTGTCATTCTCTCATTCTCTCATTCTCTATCTCTCTCTCTTCTTCTCTCCCACTCTTTACTCTCTCCTTCTGTCATGCTCTCATTCTCTATCTCTCTCTCCTCTTCTCTCCCACTCTTTACTCTCTCCTTCTGTCATGCTCTCATTCTCTATCTCTCTCTCCTCTTCTCTCCCACTCTTTACTCTCTCCTTCTGTCATTCTCTCATTCTCTGTATCTCTCTCTCTTCATCTCTCCCACTCTTTCTCTCTCCCTTCTCTTCCTCTTCCACTCAGGGGCAAGGCATGAAGAAGAAGTATCATGGGAGAGAGACAGATGTTGTTTTCCACTACAGTAGAATAGAGAGGAATAACTATGAGATGGAGAGAGTGAAAAAGAAAGAAAGAGAAAAGGAAAGAAAGAGAAAGAGAGAGAGAGAGAGAATTTCAGCCATTAGTTTTTCAAATTGTCCACAATTGTGTAAAACTTCATACATTTCGTATGATATGTTACTGTCACGCCCTGACCATAGAGAGCCCTTGGTTCTCTATGGTGTTGTAGGTCAGGGCGTGACTAGGGGGTGTTCTAGTCGCTGTATTTCTATGTTTGGGTTTGAGTATGGTTCCCAATTAAAGGCAGCTGATTATTGTTGTCTCTAATTCAAATCAAATCAAATGTATTTATATAGCCCTTTGTGCATCAGCTGATATCTCAAAGTGCTGTACAGAAACCCAGCATAAAACCCCAAACAGCAAGCAATGCAGGTGTAGAAGCACGGTGGCTAGGAAAAACTCCAAAGAAAGGCCAAAACCTAGGAAGAAACCTAGAGAGGAACCAGGCTATGAGGGGTGGCCAGTCGTCTTCTGGCTGGGCCGGGTGGAGATTATAACAGAACATGGCCAAGATGTTCAAATGTTCATAAATGACCAGCATGGTCAAATAATAATAATCACAGTGGTTGTCGAGGGTGCAGCAAGTCAGCACCTCAGGAGTAAATGTCAGTTGGCTTTTCATAGCCTATCATCAAGAGTATCTCTACCGCTCCTGCGGTCTCTAGAGAGTTGAAAACAGCAGGTCTGGGACAGGTAGCACATCCGGTGAACAGGTCAGGGTTCCATAGCAGCAGGCAGAACAGTTGAAACTGGAGCAGCAGCACGGCCAGGTGGACTGGGGACAGCAAGGAGTCATCATGCCAGTAGTAGTCCTGAGGCATGGTCCTAGGGCTAAGGTCCTCCGAGAGAGAGAAAGAAAGAGAGAAAGAGAGAATTAGAGAGAGCATACTTAAATTCACACAGGACACCGGATAAGACAGGAGAAGTACTCCAGATATAACAAACTGACCCTAGCCCCCTGACACATAAACTACTGCAGCATAAATACTGAAGGCTGAGGGGTCAGGAGACACTGCGGCCCCATCCGATGATACCCCCAGACAGGGCCAAACAGGAAGGATATAACCCCACCCACTTTGCCAAAGCATAGCTCCCACACCACTAGAGTGATATCTTCAACCACCAACTTACCATCCTGAGACAAGGCCGAGTATAGCCCACAAAGAATTGGGGATCATATTTAACTTCTTTGGGCTGCAAGCCCGAAGCCGGGCACAATATGACAACAGCCACTTCAAGTGCAGGGCGCGAAATTCAAAATATATTTTTTAGACATATTGAACTTTCACACATTAACAAGTCCTATACAGCATATGAAAGATAAACATCTTGTGAATCCAGCCAACATGTCCGATTTTTAAAATGTTTTACAGCGAAAACACCACATATATTTATGTTAGCTCACCATCAAATACAAAAAAGGACAGACATCTTTCACAGCACAGGTAGCATGCACAAAGCCAACCTAACTAACCAAGAACCAACCAAACTAACCAAGACACAACTTCATCAGATGACAGTCTTATAACATGTTATACAATAAATCTATGTTTTGTTCGAAAAATGTGCATATTTGAGGTATAAATCAGTTTTACATTGCAGCTACCATCACAGCTACCGTCACAAATAGGACTGAAGCAGCCAGAGTAATTACAGACACCAACGTCAAATACCGAAATACTCATCATAAAACATTTCTGAAAAATCGATGGTGTATAGCAAATTAAAGACAAACATCTTGTGAATCCAGCCAATATTTCAGATTTTTTAAGTGTTTTACAGCGAAAACACAATATAGCATTATATTAGCTTACTACAATAGCCTACCACACTACCGCATTCATTCATCAAGGCACGTTAGCGATAGCAATAGGCACGTTAGCGATAGCGAATAAACCAGCTGTAACGGTCCTGACCTGTTTCTGTTGTTTTTGTATGTGTTTATGGTCAGGGCGTGTGTTTTGGGTGGGCAGTCTATGTTTTCTGTTTCTATGTTGGTTTTGGGTTGCCTGGTATGGCTCTTAATTAGAGGCAGGTGGTTTGCGTTTTCCTCTAATTAAGAGTCATATTTAGGTAGGGTGTTCTCACTGTTTGTTTGTGGGTGATTGTCTTCCGTATCTGTGTTATGTCTTGCACCATACGGGACTGTTCGGTTGTTCGTTTCGTTTCGATGTAGTCTGTTCCTGTCCGTGAGTTTTACGTTTTAGTTAAGTAAGTTCATGTTCAGGTTTTTTCGTCTACGTCGTTTTCTTGTTTTGTATTTTTGAAAGTGTTTTGTTTTTCGTGTTGCCATCGTCGTTACAAATAAAGAGATGGCTTATTTCCCTAATGCTGCATTTTGGTCTGATGATCCTTCTCTCCTCTCCTCATCCGAGGAAGAGGAGAACGACAGCCCTTACACCAGCAAAAGATATATAATTTTTGACTAACCTTGATAAGCTTCATCAGATGACAGTCCTATAACATCAGGTTATACATACACTTATGTTTTGTTCGAAAATGTGCATATTTAGAGCTGAAATCAGTGGTTATACATTGTGCTAACGTAGCATCTTTTTCCCAGAATGTGCGGATATTTTTATGGCACTCAACTATTCTGACCAAATAACTATACATAAACGTTACTAAAAAATACATGTTTGTTGTATAGGAAATGATAGATACACAAGTTCTTAATGCAATCGCTGTGTTAGAATTCTAAAAATAACTTCATTACGACATCCAGCTTAGGTATAGCGAGAGAGTACCCAAAATCTGGGCGCAAACGACTATTTCACATGTTCGACAGATATATGAAATTGCATCATAAAATGGGTCCTACTTTTGACGATCTTTCATCAGAATGTTGTACAAGGGGTCTTTTGTCGGGAACAATCGTTGTTTAGATTTAGAATGTCCTCTTCTCCAATCAATTAGCACGGAAAGCTAGCAAAGTGGCTCGAAGCTCTCCTTCCTGAACAAAGGCACACAACGCAACACGCCTAACGTCCTGAAAAATTTTTAATAATCTAATAAAACTATATTGAAAAAACATACTTTACGATGATATTGTCACATGTATCAAATCAAATCAAAGCCGGAGATATTAGTCGTCTATAACGACAGCTGTACAGAAGGCAAAACCAGGTCCCTTCACGCGCTCTCCAGAAAACAGGAAACTGGTGACACGTCATACAAAGAGCTTTTGTTCGACCCCAGATCAGGTTACACACTCCATTTCTTCTCTCACTGCCTGTCGACATCTAGTGGAAGACGTATGAAGTGCATTATACTGATATATATCAAGGACATTTATAGGCAGGCCCTAGAACAGAGCATCGATTTTAGATTTTCCACTTCCTGTCAGGAAGTTTGCTGCAAAATGAGTTCTGTTTTACTCACAGATATAATTCAAACGGTTGTAGAAACTAGAGAGTGTTTTCTATCCAATAGTAATAATAATATGCATATTGTACGAGCAAGAATTGAGTACGAGGCCGTTTGAAATGGGCACCTTTTATCCGGCTACTCAATACTGCCCCTGCAGCCCAAACAGGTTAAGGGGTCCCTGTTTCCACCTGTATTTGTGGGATATTGTTTTGTGTATGTGCATGTAGCACCACGTAGGTCACGTTTCGTTGTTTGTTTATTGTTTTGCTGAAGTTTCACTTTAAAACAAGATGTGGAACTCGAATCATGCTGCGCCTTGGTCCGTCCATTATCACGACCGTGACAGAATATCCCACCAAGCAAGGACCAAGCAGCGTGTTCATGAGGTAAAGGAGTTTTGGACATGGGAGGAGATCATGAGGGGATGCGAGACCCTTCTTTGGTGGGAGTCGCAGAGGACTCAGGAAGGACAGCAACGACGCCGGGGGCTGCGGCCACAGAAACCCCAAGATTTTTTGGGAGGGGTGCACATGGAGCTGTCGGCTGAGCAGCGGAGAGCGCAAGAGCCCGAATGGGAGATGGTGGAGGAATTCAATGAGGGATACCGGAGAGAGGTGGAGGCGAGGAGTAGGCTGCAGCGCAGGCGTGCTGAAGAGCGTGTCATCAGTCCGGTGCCATCTGTGCCGGCCCCACGCACCAGGCCTCTAGTGCGCCTCCCCAGCCCGGTACGTCCTGTGCCGGTTCCCCGCACTCAACCTGAAGTGCGTGTCACCATCCATTATCACGACCATAACAATTACGTCCTGCAAAAAAATGTATTATAATCCTGAAATTCGTGTAATATGTTATGAATTCTAATTAGTACAATATAATAAGTTCGATCACGTTCAATCTCTTGAACTACATTGCATTCGAAAAGTATTCGAACCCGTTGACTTTATCAACAGTTTGTTATGTTACAGCCTTATTCTAAAATTGATTCAATTATTTTTTCCCTCATCAATCTACACAAAATACCCCATAATGACAAAGCAAAAACAGGTTTTCTGAAATGTTAGCAAATGTAAAAAAAATTAAATAATGTTTTACTTCTTATGGCTGCATTCCTGTTAACGGGATGCTATGACAACAGCCAGTGAAAGTGCAGGGCGCCAAATTCAAACAACAGAAATCTCAGAATTAAAATTCCTCAAACATACATGGATCTTATACTATTTTAAAGGTATTCTTGTTGTTAATCCCACCAAAGTGTCCGATTACAAATAGGCTTTTCAGCGAAAGCACCACAAACGATTATGTTAGGTCACCGCAAAATCACAGACAAACACAGTCATTTTTCCAGCCAAAGAGAGGAGTCACAAAAAGCAGAAACAGGGATCAAATTAATCACTAACCTTTGATGATCTTCATCAGATGACACTCATCAGACTTCATGTTACACAATACATATATGTTTTGTTCGATAAAGTTCATATTTATATCCAAAAACCTCAGTTTACATTGGCGCCATGTTCAGAAATGCCTCCAAAATATCCGGAGAAATTGCAGAGAGCCACGTCAAATAACATAAATACTCATCATAAACTTTGATGAAAGATACATGTTTTACATAGAATTAAAGATGCACTTGTTCTTAATGCAACCGCTGTGTCAGATTTCAAAAAGCTTTACGGCAAAAACACAATATTCAATAATCTGAGAACAGCGTTCAGCCACAAAAGCAAGCCATACAGTTACCCGCCAAATTGTGCAGTCAACAAAACTCATAAAAAGCATTATAAATCTTCACTTACCTTTGCTGATCTTCGTCGGAACTTCTTCGTCTTCCTCACTTCCACAACAGTCAGTAGAAACATGTCAAACAATGTATTGAATCAATCTTTAGAATGTTTTTAACATATGCTTCCCATTCCAATAAAGCCCTTTGAATTCAACTGAATTGATGTGTCTGGATGGAGGAGTCAGGAAAAGATAAAGAATCTCTAAGAGATTCTTCTGTTCTACAGAGTTTCACAGAGTTTCACAAACAAACACTTGTCTTACCTATTTGTATTTTTAGAGGGTTGCAAACAAGAATGTGTGTGGGGTGGGGTGGGTGGTGAGAGAGAGCACAAGTGGAAAAGATGTACAACGTGTGTGTGTGTGTGTGTGTGTGTGTGTGTGTGTGTGTGTGTGTGTGTGTGTGTGTGTGTGTGTGTGTGTGTGTGTGTGTGTGTGTGTGTGTGTGTGTGTGTGTGTGTGTGTGTGTGTGTGTGTGTGTGTGTGTGTGTGTGTGTGTGTGTGTGTGTGTGTGTCTGTCTGTTTCTCTGTATTGTGTCAGTATTTTGACAGTATTCTGAGAGGTGTCAGTGGCCTTGTCCTCCCAGTGTGGTGTCTTATTAAGCCTGAGCTCAGAAAGTGTTACTGACCAGCCACAGGACTGTACTAGCCACTGTACTGCTGCTGGAGAGGCTGGGAATAACTTGAAGGACATCATCTGTACCTTCACAGAAACGCAGGCAGACAGCCAGGGCAGATGTCAAATACACTGTAAAGTGAGATGGATTAGAAGAGGGAGAGTGGAGGGCAGATAGAACGAGTGAGAGTAGGGAGACAGACATAAGGCGAGAGAGAGAGATAAAAAGAAAGAGAAAGCGCAAAAGAGTGACTGTGTTTATGTGTAAGTCTACCTGCATGCAACTGTGTGTCTGTGTTTAATACAGCAAGGGATCGGGAACAATCCCACCTCTCTCTACCTCTCCAACAATGGATCATCAATTTGAGTTCCCTGGCAGAGCAGAAAAACGGTCTTCTTCTCTCCTTTCTCTGTCACAACAAATTTCACACCCGCCCCAGGCAGTGGGGGGGGATCAGGATCTCTCCTTCTTTATCGCTTTCTTCCTCTTCTTCTTCCTCCTGTTCCTCCCTATGTCAATTAAAAGGCTCCCACTCTTTCTCCCTGGCCACATAATCATCCCTGGCTCAAAGCGTCAAACTGCACTCAGATATTTAAAAAAATAAGTTGTCTCTCTTTTCTCTCATTTATTTTTTGTCATCCTTTTCCCTCCTGTTTTCCCTCTCATTGTGTCTAGCATGCGTTGGCCCAGTGGTGGCCGATCTATAGGGAGGTCACCTCTGCAGTTTACTGACTCTATTTATCTGCTACCGTAATCCTGGATAATCCCCCTTTTGCGCATAAACCATGGGATCAAATTTCCACCCTTTCAGGAAGTGTGGGGCTCAAAGATCCCGCCACCCTGCCCAGAACAGGGGAGGGAGAGATTGGATATGTCTGCATGTGTGTAAGTGTGTGAGAGAGAGATCGAAAAAGAGTGAGATCAATTTACGTGTGAGTGATTGATGCCCTTGGGTCTGCCCAGATGGGCCTCTCTATCACTCAAACACACTCAGTTTGGCAACACCTTTTTCTCCCACTCAACACAGTAAAGACAGAGACACACAGACACAGGTGTGCTGGTCACATACACAACAGTAAGCTTGGTCACCTGCCACCAAAATGGTATAATTAGGCTCCCTATGACCAGTAGAAACAAAACAGGACAGCAGCCCGCCAGGGGAGGTCAACTAGGTACAGAAATGATACCGCTGTTTAATATTTGGATGTCAAAGGGGAATAATGCCCATAAGGGATTTCACACAATTTAAATTGGAATTAGCATCATTGAACATTAGGCCCCCAATTGTTCAGTGAGTGTTCAACATTACTAAATATTTAATTGTACAGTACAACATCTGCCTAGTGACGCTGCCATCAGCAGCCATCATTAGATCGGCTTCATCCTCAGTCACTTTGATTACGCTGCCATCAGCAGCCATCATTAGATCGGCTTTATCCTCAGTCACTTTGATTACGCTGCCATCAGCAGCCATCATTAGATCAGCTTCATCCTCAGTCACTTCGATTACGCTGCCATCAGCAGCCATCATTAGATTGGCTTCATCCTCAGTCACTTTGATTACGCTGCCATCAGCAGCCATCGTTAGATCGGCTTCATCCTCAGTCACTTTGATTACGCTGCCATCAGCAGCCATCGTTAGATCGGCTTTATCCTCAGTCACTTTGATTACGCTGCCATCAGCAGCCATCATTAGATCAGCTTCATCCTCAGTCACATTGATTACGCTGTCCATCAGCAGCCATCATTAGATCGGCTTCATCCTCAGTCACTTTGATTACGCTGCCATCAGCAGCCATCATTAGATCGGCTTCATCCTCAGTCACTTTGATTACGCTGTCCATCAGCAGCCATCATTAGATCGGCTTCATCCTCAGTCACTTTGATTACGCTGCCATCAGCAGCCATCATTAGATCGGCTTCATCCTCAGTCACTTTGATTACGCTGTCCATCAGCAGCCATCATTAGATCGGCTTCATCCTCAGTCACTTTGATTACGCTGTCCATCAGTCACACAGGCCATAGGAAACACATGACAAGCAACGGTTGGATATATACTACACACTAAGTACCCCCTTGAAGCTTAGCGGACATGGTCCCAGGCAGCCTTGCACAGAGACACATATAACTAATATGATTTTATATAGTCCCCCCAAGTTCAATTTGAGTTGGGACAACTTTTTGAGGATGTAAAATATAAACATGAGCATGTATTCAAAGAAGGAAGCTCTCTGGAAATGAACTTACCATGAGGCATAGCTGATTGAATAATGAGACATATGTATATTACATTAACTAGTTAATTAACACATTTTCCAATCACCTTCATATTACCTGGCTACTTGATGGCACATTCTCATCTATAATAACCATGGGAGTGTTGGAGCAGAGAGGTGAGGGGGTTGAATGAGCCTGCTGGAAGCTGGGGATGATTAGGTGGCCATGTCTATGACACAGGTGCCTGATGCATGACGAGACCAGTTCCACTACTCCATTATCATTCAGTCCCCCCCTATCAATTCACTCACTTCGACTTATGAGTAATCGTCTCAAACTGTTATTTTCATGAGAAAAGTTTTAAAATAATAAAATACATTTTCCACATTTTGATATGTTACAGCCTTATTCTAAAATATATATATTTTAAATGTTCTCATCAATCTACACACAATACACCATAATGACAAAGCAAAAAACATTTTTTTAAATGTATTCAAAATAAAAAACTGAAATATCACATTTACATAAGTATTCAGACCCTTTACTCAGTACTTTGTTGAAGCACCTTAGGCACCTATTACAGTCTCGAGTCTTCTTGGGTATAATCCTCTCTGGGGTAGGTGGGACGCAATCGTTCCACCGGCCAATAGACAGGGAAAATACAGAGCGCCATATTCAAATAAAATTATATAAAAATCAAACTTTCATTAAATCACACATGTAAGATACCAAATTAAAGCTACACTCGTTGTGAATCCAGCCAACCTATCAGATTTCAAAAAGGGTTTTCGGCGAAAGCATAAGATGCTATTATCTGATGATAGCACAACAGTAAATAAAGAGAGTAGCATATTTCAACACTGCAGGCACGACACAAAACGCAGAAATAAAAATATAATTCATGCCTTACCTTTGACAAAAATATTTTGTTTGCTCTCCAATATGTCCCATAAACATCACAAATTGTCCTTTTGTTCAATTAATTCCATTGATATATATCCAAAATGTAAATTTATTTGGCGCGTTTCATCCAGAAAAACACAGCTTCCAACTTGCGCAACGTCACTACAAAATATATCAAAAGTTACATGTAAACTTTACCAAAACATTTCAAACTACTTTTGTAGTACAACGTTAGGTATTTTTAAACGTTAATAATCGATCAATTTGAAGACGGGATGATCTGTGTTCAATACAAAAAGAAAACAAACTGACGCAACTTTTTTGGTAATGTGCCTCTCTCAAACAATTTACTTCAAGTGACCCTCCTTTACGATGGCCGTACTTCTTTATTACACAAAGGAATAACCTCAACCAATTTCCAAAGACTGGTGACATCCAGTGGAAGCAGAAGGAACTGCAAACAAGTCCCTTAGAAATCCCAATGAAAACACATTTTAAAAGACAGTGACCTCAAAAAAAAAATAATTCTGAATGGTTTGTCCTCGGGGTTTTGCCTGCTACATAAGTTCTGTTATGCTCACAGACATGATTCAAACAGTTTTAGAATTTTCTGAGTGTTTTCTATCAAAATCTACTAATAATATGCATATCTTATATTCTGGGGATGAGTAGAAGGAAGTTGAAATTGGGCACGCTATTTATCCAAAAGTGAAAATGCTGCCCCCTACCCCGAAGAAGTTAGGCACCTATTACAGCCTCGAGTCTTCTTGGGTATGACACTACAAGCTTGGCACACGTGTATTTGAGGAGTTTATACCATTCTTCTCTGCAGATCCTCTCAAGCTCTGTCAGGTTGGATGGGGAGCGTTGCTGCCCAGCTATTTTCAGGTCTCTCCAGAGATGTTCGATCAGGTTCAAGTCCGGGGCAACTCAAGGACATTAAGAGACTTGTCCATAAGCCACTCATGTGTTGTCTTGGCTGTGTTCTTAGGGTTGTTGTCCTGTTGGAAGGTGAACCTTCGCCCCAGTCTGAGGTCCTGAGCGCTCTGGAGAAGGTTTTCATCAAGGTTCTTTCTCTACTTTCTCTGTTCAACACCTTCCCTCAATCCTGACTAGTCTCCCAGTCCCACAGCATGATGCTGCCACCACCATGCTTCACCGTAGGGATGGTGCCAGGTTTTCTCCAGACGTGATGCTTTGCATTCAGGTCAAAGAGTTCAATCTTGGTCCTTTAGGTGCCTTTTGGCAAACGGGCTGTCATGTGCCTTTTATTGAGGAGTGGCTTCCGTCTGGCCACATCAGCATAAAGGCCTGATTGGTGGAGTGCTGCAGAGATGGTTGTCCTTCTGGAAGGTTCTCCCATCTCCACAGAGGTATGCTCGAGCTCTGTCAGAGTAACCATCGGGTTCTTGGTCACCTCCCTGACCAAGACCCTTCTCCCCTGATTGCTCAGTTTGGCCGGGCGGCCAGCTCTAGGAAGAGTCTTGGTGGTTCTAAGCTTCTTCCACTCAAGAATGATTGAGCCCACTGTGTTCTTGGGGACCTTCAATGTTGCAGAAATGTTTTGGTACCCTTCCCCTGATCTGTTTCTCGACACGTGCCACTTGCCTCTGTGCCTCGTGGCTTGGCTTTAGCCAAGACTACGGACAATTCCTTCGACCTCGTGGCTTGGCTTTAGCTCTGACTGACATGCGCTGTCAACTGTGGGAGCTTGTATAGACAGGTGTGTGCCTTTCCAAATCATGTCCAATCAATTGAATTTGCCACAGGTGGACTCCAATCAAGTTGTAGAAACATCTCAAGGATGACCAATGGAAACAGGATGCAACTGAGCTCAACATCGAGTCTCATAGTAGGGTCTGAATAGTTATGTAAATAAGGTATTTCTGATTTTATTTCTAAAACCTTGTTATTGCTTTTTCATTGTGGGGTATTGTGTGTAGATTGACGAGGAAAAAGTTTTTTAAAAATCCATTTTAGAATAATGCTGTATGTGGAAAAAGTCAAGGGGTCTGAATCCTTTCTGAATGCACTGTATATATACACTACCGGTCAAAAGTTTTAGAACACCTACTCATTCAAAGGTTTGTCTTTATTTGTACTTTTTTCTACATTGTAGAATAATAGTGAAGACATCAAAACAATGAAATAACACATATGGAACCATGTAGTGATCACAAAAGTGTTAAACAAATAAAGATGTTTTAATAGTTCGACAAAATGGCCAGAATCAAGGAACTGTCTTCTGAAACTCATCAGTCTGTTCTTGTTCTGAGAAATGAAGGCTGTTCCATTCGAGAAAAGTCCAAGAAAATTAACATCTCGTATAACACTGTGTCCTACTCCCTTCATAGTACAGCGCAAATCGTCTAACCAAAATAGAAAGAGGAAGACGTGACTCCGGGATGCTGGCCTTCTAGGCAGAGTTCTTCTGTCCAGTCTCTGTGTTCTTTTGCCCATCTTAATCTTTTCATTTTATTGGCCAGTCTGAGATATGGCTTTTCCTTGCAACTCTGCCTACAAGGCCAGCATCCCGGAGTCGCCTCTTCACTGTTGACGTTGATACAGACGTTTTGCGGGAACTATTTAATGAAGCTGCCAGTTGAGGACTTGTGAGGCGTCTGTCTCTCAAACTAGACACTCTAATGTACTTGTCTTCTTGCTCAGTTTCTCAGTTTAAATGATGTGGTTTGGTTTCAATACTTCAAAACCAAATGGTAGGTCTAGGCTTCCCACTCCGGGGCTTCCCACAGACTCTGGCAAACTCGTGTTTCTAAAAATGAATTCAAAGGCACTGTAGACTGAGACTAATAAGGCATTTTTCGTGTAATTTGTATTTAATTCTAAGTAAGTCACAGTCTATATGCGCAATTTATAGACTATACTGATTAAATACAGCAAAATGTTGTTTAAATGCTGAGCGCTGAATATCCCTGACTCCCTACCGGCCTAGTGTGTCTCACTTGCAAATACTTCACAATGTATTTCTTTGTAGCCTATAGCCTTGAAATAACTGAAATAATACAGCCTCAATAATTCATCTCCTTCTTAGGCTCCCTGTCTGGCTCCTGACCTATTTAAAGTGTTTATATTCTGTTTAATATGACATGTAGCCTATTTGAAATGATGAGCACTTCTTCTATTCACCTTTTCATGTTTATTAAAATACTTTTCATTTAAATGATGTGTTTTGGTTTCAATACTTCAAAACCAAATGGTAGGTCTAGGTAGTCACAAAAATAGATGGTTGTTGGTTAAATTGTGATTTTAATGAATGGAGCGAATCTGGTGCAGCATTTTGTTTTCCTGTGAGCATGCAGCGGTTTTTAGCAGAGCATTTGGAAAGGATTTGGAGTGCCAGAGCAATGCGTGTGAGTTCCAACCGCTCAACTCCGCTCACATACTCTGGTGTGTATAGACAGTATGGACAGTATATGATATAAAAAGTGTGCACAGCAGTAGTTACAGTATATAGAACGAGCCTTGACTAGAACACAGCATATACATATAGTGGGTAAATCAGTATGTCAATATTATTAAAGTGACCAGTGTTCAATTTCTCTATGTACATAGACAGGAGGCTGTTGAGGGGAGAACGGCTCATAATAATGGCCAGAATGGAGCAGATGGAATGGCATCAAACACATGGTTTCCAGGTATGTGGTATTTGATACCATTCCACCAATTCCACTCCAGTCATTACCACAAGCCCGTTCTCCCCAATGAAGGTGCCACCAACCTCCTGTGGGACATAGGGAAAAGCAGTCTCTAAGGTGCAGGGTAGAGTATAGGATGATAGCCGGCTAGATCCCCAAATAATTGATTAAAACACACTATTTTGCAAAGAAGGTCCATTCTGTAGGGTAGCACCATGGTGTAGCCGGAGGACAGCTAGCTTCCTTCCTCCTCTGAGTACATTGACTTCAATACAAATGTCCTCCAACCTGTCAGAGCTCTTGCAGCATGAAATTACATGTTGTCTATCCAATCAAGGGATCAGAGAATTAATCTAGTACTGAAAGCATGAGCTACAGCTAGTTAGCACTGCAGTGCATAAAATGTGGCGAGTAACTGACTCAAAGAGAGAGAAAGAAAACAGTTTTGAACAAATTAATTTATTCCTAAATGAAGGAGAAGCAAGAGAGAAATAGAGAGAGAGATTTCATAATTTTCTTCAGTTTCACTTACTTAGCTTGCAAATGCAGCTAGTTTAGCCTACTGAAACACCATGCTCAAACAGAGTGATGCTATGTTAGCTTGCTGGCTATGACTATCCAAACACAATACTCGGATTCTTCTAAGTCAAGGTAAGCTTTTGGTTTTACTAATTTATTGCCACCAGGGCCCGACGGTCTAACTGCTTACTGACTATACACTGTAATGTTACTGCATGAATAGTGGGTTTACTAACGGGTTAGTTATGTTAGCTATGCTTACTATGACGTTACTTTAGCTAATATGGCTACAAAGATGTAGTCTGTGTGTAGCTGTTTGGCTTGGAAAGTTTTTTTTGCCTGGTCACATACTGCTGATGTGGTGTGCATTGAAGTCCACAAGTGAAGGGAAGAGGTGAAAGGGGGAGAGTACATAACGTAGATGTGAGACGGACTACAACGTGGCTGCTATGAAACTGTGAACTGTGTTTACGCATGATCAGGGGTGTATTCATTCCGCCGATTCTTTTGAAAAACGTTTCTTAAAACCTTTTCTCAATAGGGGGTGCTGTTGGGACTTTGTAATATTTACGTTCCCAAATTAAACTGCCTCGTACTCAATTCTTGCTCATACGATATGCATAGTATTATTACTATTGGATAGAAAACACTCTCTAGTTTCTAAAACCGTTTGAATTATTTCTCTGAGTGAAACAGAACTCATTCTGCAGCACATTTCCTGTCAGGAAGTGAGATTTCTGAAATCGAGGTCCCTGTTCTAGGGTCAGTTTATAATTCCCCATGCAAGCTATGGGGCTACATGCACTGCATACGCCTTCCTCTAGATGTCAGTAAGCGGTGAGAATTTGAATGGACTGGATTGCACCATCTGGGACACTATAAAGGCTCATGGAACGGAAGTACCGTTCTTTTCAACGGGGTGCCTGGCGCAAGAGGGACATCACAATGGCGTTCTGAAAAGCTTTCGTTTTAGCAGTTCTGTATCTCCGGCTCTGATTTAATTTGATTTTTGTCTTAAAAACTTCATAAGGTAATTAATTTAAACCGACTTATAGCAGTTTATATCAGTTTATTGCGATTTTCTGGGGTTTCTTTGTCACACGCTATCACGAGTTGGACACCTTTCAGGTGGAGGGCTAGCATTAGCTGCTATTTCTACAGGAGAAGAGGACATCTTTCAACCAAAAGACGATTGTTCTGGAGAAAGGACACCTTGCCCAAGATTCGGATGGAAGCTCAGCAAATAGTAAGCAATCTTTATGTTGTTAATTCGTATTTATGTTGACAAATGTCAAATAATAATTCCGCCATTAATTTCCGTGTGGTCTCGCTTTAGCGCACGCTGTATGTTGAAGTAACGTTAATTTTAAAAATGTAACACAGCGATTGCATTAAAAACTAATTTGTCTTTCATTTGCTGTCCAACCTGTATTTTTTTGTCAAGTTTTGGATTAGTTACTGATTAGAATAGGTGCCTCTCCAAAGATTTCTCCCGACATTTTCTGGGCAGCTTGGCAACTTTTCTCATTGTATAACCACGATTTTGTAACAATCGTCGTAATCCTCCTCCTCGGACGAGGAGGAGAGGCGAGAAGGATCAGACCAATATGCAGAGTGGTTAGTGTTCATATTTAATGAAAATAGACTGAACACTTCAACATACAAAACAACAAACGTGACAAACCGCAAACAGTCCCGTGTGGTACTAACACAGACACACGATACAACCACCCACAAAAACCACATGAATCACCGGCTGCCTAAGAATAATTCTCAATCAGGAACAACGATTGACAGCTGTCTCTGATTGAGAATCATACCTGGCCGAACACAAACATCCCAACAAAGAACAAACACATCGACAACCCACCCCAACTCACGCCCTGACCAACTAAAATAATACAAGAGAAAGGAAAAACAGGTCAGGAACGTGACAGATTTGTGCCACTAAATATGCACATTTTCGAACAAACTCTATATGCATTGTGTAATATGATGTTATAGGACTGTCATCTGAAGAATTCTGAGAAGGTTAGTGAAAAAATTAATATATTTTGGTGGTTTATACGTTATCGCTATTTTTGGCTTGAATCAATGCTGTTGTGATGTTTGCTATTGTGGTAAGCTAATATAACGCTATATTGTGTTTTCGCTGTAAAACACTTAGAAAATCTGAAATATTGGCTGGATTCACAAGATCTGTGTCTTTCATTTGCTGTACGCTGTGTATTTTTAAGAAATGTTTTATGATGAGTAAATAGGTAATACACGATGGTCTCTAGTTATTCTAGTTGCTTTGGTGAGAGTTGTGATGGTGGCTGCAATGGTAAACTATGATTTATACCTGAAATATGCAAATTTTTCTAACAAAACATATGCTATACAATAAATATGTTATCAGACTGTCATCTGATGAAGTTGTTTCTTGGTTAGTGGCTATTTATATCTTTATTTGGTCGAAATTGTGATAGCTACCTAGGCAGGAAAAAAATGGTGGACAAAAAAAGTTGTCTTTTGCTATCGTGGTTAGATAATAGATTTACATATTGTGTCTTCCCTGTAAAACATTTTAAAAATCAGAAATGATGGCTGGATTCACAAGATGTGTATCTTTCATCTGGTGTCTTGGACTTGTGATTTAATGATATTTAGATGCTACTATCTCCTTGTGACGCTATGCTAGGCTATGCTAGTCAGCTTTTTTACTGGTAGGGGTGCTCCCGGACCCGGGATTGGGAGGAAGTAGAAGTTAAACAGAAGTAAACGGATCAAAACGGGGATAAACATACCTAAATTTGTCAAATAGACACTCTCGTTTGCAAGCAAGAGTGTGCAAGGCGGTATTGAATGTCAGTCTGTCCATGTGTCACTGTCTGTCACATCAAATTTGTCTCTCGGCCTGTGTGCACCTACGTTATAAACTTTCATTCATAAGCTAAGGTTGTAGCAACCTCATGATGAGTATAGGGAAAATGTGAGTATCAAGCCTAAACCTATCGCTGTTACATTTAACTGGGTGAATGGAATATGAATGACAGTCATCCCATATGTTGTAATAGAAATTAGGCCATTTTCATGGGAAAATAATCGTCCTCCGTCATCTGAAATGGCACTGACCACCACTGCTGTTGATGTACCTTTGAGCAAGCCACGTACCCCTAATTGTTCTGTTTACAGTCTGAAAGCTTAACATCTATTTTTCTGCTAACTACCCAAATCAACACCGCACACCTCATTCCCCATCCTTCTCTGTCCCTCTCAACCTCCTTCCCCACCGATCCACTTTCAATCTGCTCCAGTCCCCCAGGACCACTTTTAAATCTCTAATTCATGGGTTGCACGTTTTGTCTTGAGATTTGGTGATTGACTGAATGTTCTAATGCATTCTATATTGCCACTAATTAAGATTTAATCTAAAGTCTTTTATAGTGACTTGGAAACACAAGGACATTTCTAAAGTAGGCAAATAATTGGTAGGAAAACCTTTTGTCCTAATTTTGATATTGTCCGTTTGACTTTAGATGTAGCATAACATTAGCTAGCTATCTAAGAGTGTGGAGAGAGCACTGCATTTCAGTTAGCTAATGTTAGCTTTGCTAGGTAATTTTGATAAACTTTGCTAGCTGAAGACAGCATTGCCATCTGTCTAAAGTAAATTTTACGACATAATAATGATGACAAAGTTGTTTCCTAATAATTATTTACTGTAGTCTACTGTAGCAATGTCATCATATTTTAAGCCACTACAGTGTAGTTTAGACCAAACAATCATTACCTACTTAAGAATGACTCTGCATCACTTGACTTTCGGGCACAACAATTGACTGAGAGCATCTTGAGTATGTTTACAACAATTACTTGAAACGACCGAGTGATGGAGGTGCAAACTCATGAATAGGTAGCTGGAAGCAGACCAGAAGACACACACACAAACGTTCCTAGTATCCCAGGTAGAGATACATTACTGTTATAGCCCTCAGCACTGTTGTCTGCTAGTCTCTATTTGATGTAGTACCTCTCTGATGGAAAGAGAAGGCCAGAACACCTCCACGTATCAAACATGAACTGAAGCCCTTTCCTAGAAACTGCTGGGTTTGGCCTTGGTTTGTCCCCTGTGCTGACCAAGTGGATGATATGGCCTCGGGGATGTGTGTGTGTGTGTGTGTGTGTGTGTGTGTGTGTGTGTGTGTGTGTGTGTGTGTGTGTGTGTGTGTGTGTGTGTGTGTGTGTGTGTGTGTGTGTGTGTGTGTGTGTGTGTGTGCGTGCGCGTGCGCGTGTGCGTGTGCGTGTGCGTGTGTGTGCAAGGGTCTCTCAGTGGGTTCTATGGTGTCTGAGTGTCCAGCACGACTAACTGTATGTTTGTGCTCTCTGTGTGTGTGTGAATATTCCCCAAATAAATGTTATTTGTTTAGCAACTATTTAATGACCCTAATTGACTTTTTAGAATTATCTGGGATAGTGTAACACTTTTTATCCCTCTGTTTTCCTTCAAGCAAAAGCAATTTGACCATGGCCGCTCCGATTTGTTATTGAAATTCATATTTTTGTTGTTGTTTGATTTTAATTGTGAATTTATTTAGCTGATTCAAACTTTTCATTCTGTCTTAAAATGTACAACTTTTTACTGACTATGTGAATATGAACAGCTCAGACTTGCCATGCGAATTGTTTGCAAAACCTAAAATAGCCGTGAATGGTACATTTGGATACCAGTCATGAGATATTTACAATTTCTTTGACTCCGTTTGTTGAGAAGCTTTTGGATGCGTAGAAAACAACCACATGCATAGCCGTGTGCAGTAAACCAACACCAACAAAGCCAGCTCTGTACACTACCGGGAAGTATCTCTACAAATGACTGTAACACCAAAGCATTATACTAACAGTGGCTTATCAAATCACTAGATATCAGATCACTAGAGAGAGAGATATATATGGAAAGAGAAAAAGACAGAGATCGAGGCAGAGGCAGTAACAGTTACAGAGAGACAGAGGCAGAGACAGAAAAACAGAGACAGAGACAGAAGAAGAGGCAGAGACAGAAAAACAGAGACAAAAAAATACAGAAACAGAGTCAGAGGAAGAGGAAGAGGCAGAGACAGATAGACAGAGAGACAGACAGGGAGACAGAAAAACAGAAAAACAGAGGCAGAGAGACATATCAGGCAGACAGACAGACAGCGTGAGAGAAAGTTCAAATATGCCTACGTTTCCCCCCAGTTTTGTGCCAACTGTGTAAGGACCAACGCTGGAGTTGAGAAACAGGTACTGGGAGTCAAACATTTAATGAGGAACAGACAAGGAACAACACAGGAATAGCATCAGCACACGGGTAGCAGGTGTGTGTAATGATGGTGGCAGGAGTGCGTAATACTGGGGGGCCCGGCGCCCCCGCGCGCCAGGAGAGTAGAGCGGGAGCAGGCGTGACAAACTGAATGGGCCTGGATGTCTTCTGAGGAGGGGCAGCTCTCACATTTCCTCCACAGAGTCTGTAAAGACATCTGACTGAACCAGAAGCTGGAACAAAAACTTGCACAGACAATTGGCACGGTAAGACAAGTGTTGTCCATCCCTGCTCTGTTTGAAACCATATTAGTCTATATATTTTCCTATCTGTCTGTCATACATATTCACACCCAAACATATTCAGACATATACTGATCCAGTATGGACTAGTCCTTCTTTGAATTCAGAGCTTGGGACATTAAAGGAAAATACCACTCAAAAACTACCTTTTGGTATTTGTTTAATTAGTCCACTGTTAAAACCTGTTTGGGATACAAGCCCGAAATCGGCCGAAAATGACACCCCTGCAGGGCGCGAAATTCAAAATCTATTTTTTAAAAATATTTAACTTTTACACATTAACAAGTCCAATACAGCATTTGAAAGATAAACATCTTGTCAATCCAGCCAACATGTCCGATTTTTTAAATGTTTTACAGAGAAAACACCACATATATTTATGTTAGCTCACCACCAAATACAAAAGTGGACAGACACGTATGAATTATGATTATGAAGTATGAATTATGATTGAAGTAGCATGCACAACCAACCGAAATAAACTAAAACCAACCTAAAGAGCCCAGAAAAAACTACCTCAGATGACAGTCATATAACATGTTACACAATAAATCTATGTTTTGTTCATAAAAAGTGCATATTTTAGCTATAAATCAGTTTTACATTGATGCTACCCAAAAATGCTAATACATAGCTAGTCTGAATCCAGCCGGGAGTAGCCAGAGAAAATACATACACCAACGTCGGCTACTAATTACACCTCATAAAACATTTCAGAAAAACATATGGTGGATAACTAATGAAAGACAGATATCGTGTGAATAAAGCCAACATTTCCGATTTTTGAAGTGTTTTACAGCGAAAACACAATATATCGTTATATTAGCTAACAACATAAGCTAGCATAAGGCAGCATTGATTCTAGTCAAGCGCTAGCCTAGCACAGTTAGCAGAGTTAGCATTCAACAGTTCGACATATATATGAAAAAGCATCCCAAATTGGGTCTTATCTTTCTTGATGTTCCATCAGAATGTTGTAACGGGGTCCAATGTCCAGTAGAGTCTTTAGTTGGGTTCCAGAACGAATTATTTCCCTCTTGGGTTAGCAGGCACGATAGCATTGCGGAGCTAGAAAGCGTTTCTTCAAAAAATTCTTCCGTCGTTTCACATCTAAAGTCCAGAATAAATTGCAATAATATAATTAAAGTATATTGAAAAAACATACTTTAGGATGATTTTGTGACATGTATCAAATAATATCGTAGTCAGGCATCATATTCAACGTTATCTACCTTGTTCCAGAAGCCGAGAACAAATTATCCTTCGCGCCCGGATTTTTTTTTTAACTGCGCAGGTCTCACAAGAAGGTGTGTTATTCAGTCCATGGACGAGATATTCGACTCCTTTCAATTCTCACTTCCGCATTACAGTCTGACAAACGCCTGTGACGTGTCCCTATGGTCCTAAGTCAAAGGGCCTTTTATAGAGAAGGTCTTAAAGAGACACATCGCATTTTGGAAAACTCAATTCGGCTGGGAAAATGGCTGTAAAAAATATTTATGTTCGACTTAGAGAAACAATTCAAACCTTTTTAGAAACTACAGACTGTTATCTATCCAACAGTAGTAAATATATGCATATTGGAAAATAAAAAGTTTCTTAGGAGGCCGTTTGAAAATGTGCACACATTTTCCAGTTTTTTCAATATTCGCCCTGCAGCCATAACAGGTTTTAATAGAGTCCCAAAATGTTTTGCATGTCAGCAATCAAGCAATTACGCATCATACTGTGATGGTTTCTGTATTTTGATGTACCTTGAAAACTTGACTGCTGACATGCAAAACAGTTTTGGACTGTATCAACAATGGACTAATGAAAAAAATACAAAAATATTTTTGAGTGGAATTGTCCTTTAAATTATTACACAACTTTCACAGACTAGCTGAATACCAGTAACACAAGTTACAGCATCACCTGACTCTCCATCACATGACTGGAAACTTGTCATATGTACTTGAGCCTTTTCTTTCCCAGACTGCCATTGGCACTGAGACTTTACCTGGAGATGGTCCAAGTCCAATGTTCTCATGATCATTATGCCTGTATTTCACTAAAATATTAATTAGAAAGCAGAGATTTTTGTTTTTGTTTTTCAGAGATACTTTGGACATGTCAAGACTCAGAAGTTAATGCACTCTCACAAGTACCCCGCATCTCACATGGATTTATCCTCTCACACCAAAGTATCTTGCTCTCGCACCTGCAATATTTTACTATAATTTTATTAGAGGTGAAAATTCTAGCCAATGAACATGGTTGTCACTAGGTAACACAGACACAAAGTCAGAATTAATATAAATAATGGTAACACTTTACTTGACATCAAGTGTCATAACACATTACGACACGGTCATAACCATGTCATACTATGTCATAACAGCTGACATAACTTGTCATAACCTGTCATAGTATGGTCATAACACTGTCATGATACATATATTTACACCTGTTGTGACATATATTGTGTTATTTTACTGCTGGTTATGACACCTACATAAGAGTGTCCTTCGTTTAAAAGTTTGTTTCTTTAATCCTTTGTTGTTGTTGTAATGAATTCTTTACTGTCACTTTTTCATACTATTTTTTATAACTTATGACACTGTTATGAAGCATTATGACCATCCTGTGTTACATTACTTGGACTAAGAAAATACACTTTATGAGACTGTCAAGTATCGTTATGACCATCATAATTAATTAAGCCAGATAGGTCTGTCACATGCAGGCGCTTATATCAGTCATCAGTTAAAAAGAGGGTGTCTTGTCCTGCTCCTGAAATCTGCTCCTGCATTCATCCCAGTCATCAGTGTAACAGTATAACTTTAAACCGTCACCTAGCCCCGACACGGGCGCGAACCAGGGACCTTCTGCACACATCAACAACGGTCGCCCACGAAGCATCGTTACCCATCGCTCCACAAAGGCCACGGCCCTTGCAGAGCAAGGTGCAACACTACTTCTAGGTTTCAGAGCAAGTGACGTAACTGATTGAAACGCTAGTAGGGCGTACCCGCTAACTAGCTAGCCATTTCACATCCGTTACATCAGCAACAGAGCATTGGGGGGTAGCTAGTTATTTGATCTTCTTTTGTAGCCCATTACTGCTGTCTCCACCCAATTTCTGCTCTCTCCACCACATTACTGCTCTCTCCACCCAATTTCTGCTCTATCCACCACATTACTGCTCTCTCCACCACATTACTGCTCTCTCCACCCAATTTCTGCTCTCTCCACCACATTACTGCTCTCTCCACCACATTACTGCTCTCTCCACCCAATTTCTGCTCTCTCCACCACATTACTGCTCTCTCCACCACATTACTGCTCTCTCCACCCAATTTCTGCTCTCTCCACCACATTACTGCTCTCTCCACCACATTACTGCTCTCTCCACCACATTACTGCTCTCTCCACCCAATTTCTGCTCTCTCCACCACATTACTGCTCTCTCCACCACATTACTGCTCTCTCCACCACATTACTGCTCTCTCCACCACATTACTGCTCTCTCCACCACATTACTGCTCTCTCAACCAAATGTCTGCTCTCCACCAAATTTTTGCTCTTTCAACCAAATTTCTGCACTCTTGACCGACCTGTGCGCTCGCTGCACTCATGTCCCCCTCTATGTTTCTCTCTCGCTCTCTCTATCACAAGGACACACACACACACACACAGACACAGACACAGACACAGACACAGACACAGACACAGACACAGACACAGACACAGACACACACACACACACACACACACACACACACACACACACACACACACACACACACACACACACACACACACACACACACACACACACACACACACACACACACACACAGTCAAGCAGATTAGAGGGTTCTTTCAGAGATGCCAAAGCCAATTTAGCAGCTTTTCAAAGAGCGTCTCAATGCATCACTCTTCCACTGCCACAGAGAGCACTATTTTCATGTACCTTACATTCATCTCACAGACATGTCCCTCCCAACACACACACACTGCTATTATCCACACACATCCAATTGGTTGTGATTCTGGCAACATTGCTAGGTTAAGAGAGAATTAGAGCAGATGAAGGTCATGATTCACCAGATTGAGGCTTATATTACAGCAGGACACATTCTATTTTCTTTTAACTCTTAAATGGGATTAATCAACTAGGCATAAGGATGCATACACACACACACACGAACACACACACACATATAATCACTCAGTCAATGTATCCAAGGTGCTGGTGTCATAACCTGAGGCTGCTGTTTTACATGACAGACTGGCTTAAGGGGAAGAGTGTGCTGAAATTGCATTGATGCATCGATCAGCTCACGCTTCCATGAAAAGGATTCCATGTGTAGATTAGCGTTGGGAGCTGCCAAAGGTTTCGGCTGGGACTCAAACAATCTTTCCATATTTCAATATATACACCCGGTGGTGTCGCTCTGTGATTTGCTGTCAAAGCAGCGTCAGTTGAATAGAATTAATCTGTAGGACCATGTGATAAATATGGATATTGTTACAGTCTGTGGAGAGAGGCCAGGGGAAGGGCATAGGGATTCACTATAGGCACAAAAACATACCTATGGTGCACACCCACGCACACAGTGAGTATGAACTAGGATCCACAATAGCACTTGTCTGAAGAGGCTCTCAGGAGCTCATCTCATCACTTCAACTCTTTGATAATCAATTACACAAACACAAAGACTCTGCACCGAGTCCCCCATCAGCACACACACCTCTGGGCTGACAGATCCACAAGGAGCTCTCACATTCCTGGGGTCCAGCACTTTGATAATCAATTACACAACTACAAAGACTCTGCACCGAGTCCCCCATCAGCACACACACGCACACACACCTCTGGGCTGACAGATCCACAAGGAGCTCTCACATTCCTGGGGTCCAGCACTTTGATAATCAATTACACAAACACAAAGACTCTGGACACCCACACACAGACTTACTGTATGTGCACATAGTCACACACATGCGCACACACACAGCAGATATGAACCAGCATCCACAATAGCACTTCACTGAGGAGCATCTTCCAGATTTCAAAGAGGTTGAGTCCACCATCAGCACACACACACACACACACACACACACACACACACACACACACACACACACACACACACACACACACACACACACACACACCCCTCTGGCCTGACAGATCCACAAGGAGCTCTCATATAATGTGTTTGTTACAGTTTTTTCCAATTGCTAACACACTAAAATGACATGCACAGCACAATTATTTAAACTGAGACACAGAGAGCAAAACCTCTTCTCAAGTCTCCAAAACTCTAAACACATTTTCTGCTTTACACACATTTTGCAATTCGAAATGGCACTTTTTAAATGCACTTCACACGATTCTCTGCCTAAGACACAACAATCTGACATAAAGTCACATGTTTGCCATTTCAAAACACTGCCATTCAAAATGACACTACATGAGCTAATTGGCCAATACATTTGCCACCTGGCCAAACACCTCAATGGTTAATTGTTACCACTTCAATCAGGAAGTAAGCACTATGAAAAGACCACAGGTGAGCAGCTTTTGTTTTACAACAACAATGGAAGCCGTTGAAGAGGAAGAGGATAGGTGAGAATGAGAGGGGGAGGAAGAGTGAGAGGTAGGGGTAGAGCTGGTAGAGGAGTTCATGGCCAAAGAAGACAACAACTTTCAAATGAAATCAGAGCAGCATTAGTCGATCATGTCATCAACCATGGGCTGACAATGTGAGAGGCTGGAATCAGAGTAACCTTAGTTGATCATGTCATCAACCATGGGCTGACAATGAGAGAGGCTGGACAGAGAGTGCAGCCCAACCTTAGTTGATCATGTCATCAACCATGGTCTGACAATGTGAGAGGCTGGACAGAGAGTGCAGCCCAACCTTAGTTGATCATGTCATCAACCATGGGCTGACAATGTGAGAGGCTGGACAGAGAGTGCAGCCCAACTTGAGCCGTTTTACTGTCGCCTGTGTCATCCGGACATTTAGACTGGAGTACAGGTATGTAACCAACATTTATTTCACACTATGTAGTACACCCCATGTCATAGTGTATCAGTTGGGTGACACCTCTTTACTTCATGAATGGCTGATGTCATACACTAACTGCACAAATTTCCTGTAGAATTTACTCTACTGTGGGGGAAATATCTTTAGGCTGCATTGTCCAAGCCCTATATTTTTGTTTTTTTGTTTTTCTAAAGGACTGAGAGACGCAACCATGGTAGAGGAAGGGGTCAAATGTTCACCGGGGACAGGAAGCTGCCATTGTAAACTTGGTTTTGGAAAATAATGAAATCAGATTACGAGAAATTTAAAGCCACATCATCCAAGACAACACCATATTCAACAACATTCAAAGAGTCAGTCTGTCCACATTGGCTCACTGTCACGTTCCTGACCTGTTTTCTGTTGTTTTGTATGTGTGTGATGGTCAGGGCGTGAGTTTTGGGTGGGCAGTCTATGTTTTCTGTTTCTATGTTGGTTTTGGGTTGCCTGGTATGGCTCTTAATTAGAGGCAGGTGTTTTGCGTTTTCCTCTAATTGAGAGTCATATTAAGGTAGGTTGTTCTCACTGTTTGTTTGTGGGTGATTGTCGCTGTGTCTGTGTTCGTTGCACCACACGGTACTGTTTCGTCTCGTTTATTCGGTCGTTCCTGTTCATGTGTTCTTCGTTTCATGTAAGTTCGTAGTTTAGGTCTGTCTAGTTCGTTTTGTTCTTTTGTATATTTAGTCAAGTGTATTTCGTGTCTGTCTTCGTCTTGCAATAAAGTATTATGTATTCATCACCCGCTGCGCCTTGGTCTACTAACTGTCCGAAAGACGACCGTTACAGAATCACCCACCAAACCCAGATCAGGCAGCGGGTTAACGGACAGCAACGACAGCAGCAGTGGGAAAAGGAGGATTGGACATGGGAAGAGATCCTGGACGGTAAAGGACCCTGGGCAGAGCCAGAGGAGTGTCGCCGTTCCAAGGAGGAGCTGGAGGCATCTAAAGCGGAGAGGCGACGTTATGAGGAGGCAGCACGGAAGCAAGGTTGGAAGCCCGCAAGTACTACCCTAAAATTTCTTGGGGGGGGGGCTAAGAGGTAGTGGGCCGAGGGCAGGTAGGAGACCTGCGCCCACTTCCCAGGCTAACCGTGGAGAGCGGGAGTACGGGCAGACGCCGTGTTACGCAGTAGAGCGCACGGTGTCTCCTGTACGGGTGCATAGCCCAGTGCGGGTTATTCCACCTCCCCGCACTGGTAGGGCTAGATTGGGCATTGAGCCAAATGTCATGAAGCCGGCCCTACATATCTGGCCACCAGTACGTCTCCTTGGGCCGGCTTACATGGCACCAGCCTTACGTATGGTGTCCCCGGTTCGCCTACATAGCCCGGTGCGGGTTATTCCACCTCCCCGCACTGGTCGGGCGACGGGGAGCATTCAACCAGGTAAGGTTGGGCAGGCTCGGTGCTCAAGGGAGCCAGTACGCCTGCACGGTCCGGTATTTCCGGCGCTACCTCCTCGCCCCAGCCCAGTACCTCCAGTTCCGGCACCACGCACTAAGCCATCTGTGCGTCTCCAGAGCCCTGTACGCACTGTTCCTTCTCCCCGCACTCGCCCTGAGGTGCGTGCCCTCAGCCCGGTACCTCCAGTTCCGGTACCACGCACCAGGCCTATAGTGCGCTTCGAGAGGTCAGTGTGCCCTGTCCCTGCTCCCCGCACTAGCCTTGAAGTGCGTGCCGTCATCCCGGTACCCCCAGTTCCGGCACCACGCACCAGGCCTACTGTGCGCCTCAGCAGGGCAGAGTCGGCCGTCTGCCCAACGCCTTCTGCACTGCCTGTCTGCCCAGCTCCGTCTGAGCCATCTGTCTGCCCAACGCCTTCTGCACTGCCTGTCTGCCCAGCGCCGTCTGAGCCATCTGTCTGCCCAGCGCCGTCTGAGCCATCTGTCTGCCCAGCGCCGTCTGAGCCATCTGTCTGCCCAGCGCCGTCTGAGCCATCTGTCTGCCCAGCGCCGCCTGAGCCATCTGTCTGCCCAGCGCCGCCTGAGCCATCTGTCTGCCCAGCGCTGTCTGAGCCATCAGTCTGCCCAGCGCCGTCTAAGTCATCTGTCTGCCCAGCGCCTTCTGAGCCATCCGTCTGCACAGCGCCTTCTGAGCCATCCGTCTGCCACGAGCCATTAGAGCCGCCCGTCTGTCCCGAGCCATTAGAGCCGTCCGTCAGTCAGGAGCTGCTAGAGCCGTCCGTCAGTCAGGAGCTGCCAGAGCCGCCAGCCAGTCAGGAGCTGCCAGAGCCGCCAGCCAGTCAGGAGCTGCCAGAGCCGCCAGCCAGTCAGGAGCTGCCCTACAGTCAGGAGCTGCCCTACAGTCATGAGCTGCCCTACAGTCATGAGCTGCCCTACAGTCATGAGCTGCCCTACAGTCAGGAGCTGCCACTCAGTCCGGAGCTGCCACCCAGTCCGGACCTGCCACCCAGCCCGGACCTGCCAGAGCCCCTCAGCCCGGACCTGCCAGAGTCCCTCAGCCCGGACCTTTCAGAGTCCCTCAGCCCGGACCTGCCAGAGTCCCTCAGCCCGGACCTGCCAGAGTCCCTCAGCCCGGACCTGCCAGAGTCCCTCAGCCCGGACCTGCCAGAGTGCCTCAGCCCGGACCTGCCAGAGTCCCTCAGCCCGGACCTGCCAGAGTCCCTCAGCCCGGACCTGCCAGAGTCCCTCAGCCCGGACCTGCCAGAGTCCCTCAGCCCGGACCTGCCAGAGTCCCTCAGCCCGGACCTGCCAGAGTCCCTCAGCCAGGACCTGCCAGAGTCCCTCAGCCAGGACCTGCCAGAGTCCCTCAGCCAGGACCTGCCAGAGTCCCTCAGCCAGGACCTGCCAGAGTCCCTCAGCCAGGACTTGCCGCCCCTTATCCCGGTGCTGCCCCTTATCCCGGTGCTGCCCCTTCATTTAGGTGGTTTTAGTTGGAGGGTGGTCATTGGGAGGGGGATACAGAAGCGGGGAGTGACTATGGTGGTTTGGGGACAGCGTCCGGAGCCTGAGCCACCACCGTGGTCAGATGCCCACCCAGACCCTCCCCTGGACTTTGTGCTGGTGCGCCCGGCGTTCGCACCTTGAGGGGGGGGTTCTGTCACGTTCCTGACCTGTTTTCTGTTGTTTTGTATGTGTGTGATGGTCAGGGTGTGAGTTTTGGGTGGGCAGTCTTTGTTTTCTGTTTCTATGTTGGTTTTGGGTTGCCTGGTATGGCTCTTAATTAGAGGCAGGTGTTTTGCGTTTTCCTCTAATTGAGAGTCATATTAAGGTAGGTTGTTCTCACTGTTTGTTTGTGGGTGATTGTCGCTGTGTCTGTGTTCGTTGCACCACACGGTACTGTCTCGTCTCGTTCATTCGGTCGTTCCTGTTCATGTGTTCTTCGTTTCATGTAAGTTCGTAGTTTAGGTCTGTCTAGTTCGTTTTGTTCTTTTGTATATTTAGTCAAGTGTATTTCGTGTCTGTCTTCGTCTTGCAATAAAGTATTATGTATTCATCACCCGCTGCGCCTTGGTCTACTAACTGTCCGAAAGACGACCGTTACACTCACATTCTCAAGCGAAACCAAATCAGAATGAAACAACTTTATAAGGTGCCGTTTGAGAGAAACTCTCAAAGAAGAGTACTGAAAATGGATGCTCATGCAATCCCACATGAGTTCATCTTTATAGATGAGGCTGGGTTCAACCTAGTAAAGACCAGAAGAAGGGGAAGAAACGTCATTGTTCTAGATGTTCCTGGCCAACGTGGTGGGAACATCACAATGTGCGCTGCCATCTCCAATACGCATGGTGTACTCCACCGTCATGCCAACCTTGGACCATACAACACAGCCCATATTCTCACATTTCTGGACAGACTCCACAACATTCTCATACCACCAGAGCGTATGAATGATGCAGACCATCAAAGAACCTGGTACGTTGTAGTATGGGACAACGTGAGCTTTCATCGTGCAGCCCCAGTCCAAAACTGGTTTGCTGACCACCCACCATTTCTCGTGCAATACCTCCCACCATACTCACCATTTCTGAACCCCATAGAAGAGGTATTTTCGGCGGTGGAAGGTATACGATCGGCAGCCCTTTGTGCGCATGCCTCTTGTGCAGGCTATGGAAGAGGCATGTGATGAGATTGATGTGGGTGCGATTCAGGGATGGATAAGGCACTCAAGGCGCTTCTTCCCTCGATGTCTGGCAAGGGAAGATATTGCCTGTGATGTGGACGAGGCGTTGTGGCCAGACCCAGCTGTGATGTGGACGAGGCGTTGTGGCCAGACCCAGCTGTGATGTGGACGAGGCGTTGTGGCCAGACCCAGCTGTGCGGCAAGATGCTGCCTAATTATTTTTCTTGCCTCTTTTTTTCTATATATTTTTTCTGCACATTTCTTCTGCAATTTTCTTTTTCAGTTTACTGTTTTTTTGTGAGCATATTTTTGTTCAGTCCAATGTAAATATATCTGCTGTGCATATGTTGCACTGACTTGTTTGAGGAAAAATAAAAAATACAAAATGTTTCAACAGCATGTGTGTGTACTGTATCTGCAAATATTTCTGTGCATCTGAAGAATTTTCTACAATTTGAACTATTTTAGTATTATGGCAAAGCATACTAAAGATGAGAGTGCTTTTCATTATGCCCAGCAGTGTGTAGTTGGTTAGACAAAAATCTGGTAATATGAATGAAGTGTGTGCCATTTCGTGCAAACGTTTGATTTTGATAATGCTATATGTAGTTTAGGTTGCAGTGCTTAATTTTGCAGGATATATTAGGTATTTTGCAGTTTGGGGGTGTGGTTTTGTGAATTGTGTTAAGTATTTTGATAAAACCAGCCTAGTTTGCAAAATTGTGTTTTAGCAATTGGGAAAAACTGTAAAGGGCCAGAAGAGACAGGTGTTTGAGAAGCTCAGTCAGTCGTTTAACCTTTAACAAACATAGTAGACCTGGTCCTGTTTGTAGGGGCATGGCGCCAGCAATGCAAGGGGCACATGTTCCCTTTCCACTGAGGTTATATAACACAATGTAAATAGGTCGCTTTGGTTAAAAGCATGCTAAGTGGAATATTATATTGTACTCTGAGTGTACACAACATTAAGAACACCTTCCTAATATTGAGTTGCATCCCCCTTTTGCCCTAAATACAGCCTCAATTCGTCAGGGCATGGACTCCGCAAGGTTTCGAAAGCGTTCCACAGGGATGCTGGCCCATGTTGACTACAATGTTTCCTACAGTTGTGTGAAGTTGGATGGATGTTCTATGGGTGCTGGACCATTCTAGATACACATGGGAAACTGTTGAGCGTGAAAAGTCCAGTAGCATTGCAGTTCTTGACACAAACCGGTGCACCTAGTACCATGCCCATGCTCCTCTAAGATTTCATATGTCGATCAACTTGAAATTGATTTAAATTCTTATTTGCACCATGTGCATAAGGTAAAGAGTAAATTAAAGATGACATATCAAACTTGACTTTATTGAAATATTTTACCTGTTTCCTTCTTTACACAGGCAAACACGCAATTACTATAAGAATTATTTACTTGGAAGTGTTTTTCTTTAGCCTTGCTTCTTGACATTTTAAATTGCTTATGCGTTCATAAATAAATATACCATTAATTGTGTCTGAATGGAATAATAACATTACCCTCTTGTTTTGGTCCTGACAAGTTTTGCCTGAGGCCATGTTATTTCACCTCCGTTCTTGAAGTGAAAACTCCAGCATTTGAGAAATTAGCAACATGAGGGGATAAATAAATTACCTCCAGGGCAGTTAAGAGGAGAAGCAGAACATTCTAGTTAAGTCTGTGTTTTAAATTAAATGTACATATATCATTAGGCAGACCTGGCCAGGCCCCCAAGGCCACCTCACCTTCTCTTTTAACTACTACCTCACTATCGCCCATCACCCCCTCTCACCCTCCCCCTCTCTTCGATTTCTCCCTTTCTCACCTTCCCCTCCCCTTCGCTCTCTCCCTATCTCCTCTTCATCCTGTCTCTCTGTACTCTCTCCCCTTTTCCACAACTCCCTTCCTCTCTTCCTATCTCTGCTCTATCCCCTTCTTGCCTTCCCCTCCTCTCCACTCTCCCACAAGATTTCCCGGCTCCTGCCCTCACTCTCTTCTGTCCCTCATCCTCTCTTACTGTACTCTCTCCCAGCTTTGTGCATACCCTTTGGGAATTGCAAAAGCTGGTAGTCCTGCATTTATTTAAAACATGATATTCAAGATGCAGTCAGAAAATAAACTTCAGAGTTGTATTTAATGTGAGTGACAGCTACTGACTGACTTTAGAGAGCTGAGAGCAGGTGGGAGCATGGTATGGAGTCCAGGCTGAGTTGGTACAGTAGCTCCCAGGACTACATACTGTACATCGACAGTGTAAAGGCTTTCTGTCTTTCTCAGAAGACTTTCAGTACATGTTACACCCATATGAGCTGTGAGAGGAGTGAACTCAGGGGAACTGGACTCATGCCGTATGAGAAGAGTCTCATCCCTGCAATCAGCAAAAACAAAAACCTGTTTAATAAAAGAACATCAGGCATATACATTTTTATAGAGGCTGTGTTTCGAGAGAGGTGAATTCTGAATATGAATTAGCGATACCATTTTAGAAGAAGGCTTTAAAGCCAAGAGCTACATGATCTCTTATGCAAAGCTAACCTGAATTGGATGAGAATTCGTTCTGACAGAGCCATTCTCGAAGGAGAGCTAATATATCCAATAGGATATGCACAGGAGGTTTACCAATGCTGATGCTTATGCAAGGGTCTATGCTTCACAGTTTTCCTTATGTAACTTGTTCAAAGCCTGTCTGAATAGAACAGACCCTCAATTGGATCCAAATAAAAACAAATCATTACTTACCAAATCATCTTAATCCCTTTTGGGACATATAGACTCTAAGTACCCTGAACATATGTTATTTGCATATCCGTTGAAACGTATAAAACAACAATGTAATGCATTGTATAACGTTACACACTTCCTTGTCTGGCTCTGTCTGCAAATCACTATTTGTATTATGAAGATCTCTTTGTAGACATATTACCTATAATCTATAGATAGATTACCTATAATTAGCAACAAACACAGATGTCCCCGTCTTCTCCAAAACATGCCTCTGTGTCCCAGGCTAGATAAAGGTTGCCACGTGTTGCTTTCTAGCTGGTCACAAAATTAATAAATCAGAGAAGACTTGGTGTTCCCTTCCGGCATATTCTAATGGCCACCATTGATCTGTTTTTTAAATCATCATTGCATTGGAACATTTCAATGTGGCTCCGGAGGGGATGTGATCTCCACTGCTCTGTTATACATAGGCTGTTTAATGGGGAAGGTTGTTGTTACTGCTAAGAAGACTACTTTATTCTTCATTAATACCCTCTGGTTGCCAGGTGACAACCGTTCCAGATTTGTTCAGTAAGACTCAAACTGGCAACCACCCTGTTGATGGCCCGCCTCCCTAATGTAGCATCAAGCACCTAAGTCCTAAAGCCACCTTTAATTAACAAGGTGCAGTCCTTTTTACTTATAGCCCTGCCTACAACGAACAACTTGTTTTTATAAATTACATGAGCAAAGCATATTCCACTTTATTTGGAATGACAAGCCAGACACAATTAAACTGGCCTATTTATATAATTAATATTCGGAGGGCTGAAATTATTAAATATTAAAGCATTGAACCTGTTACTAAAGGCTTCCATCATACAAAAATGTTACTTACATCCGAACTGGTTTTCCAGCAGATTAGTAAAGATGGCTAACCCCATGTTAAAAAATGTCATTTTTTCCTATATTCAGAATGCAACCTCTCACTTTTGTTTTTTGGGAAATAAAATAATCTCCAGAATATATCTATTTTTAAAACAATTTAAATTTAATCCACCTTAAAAGACAGAATAAATATTACAACAAATATTACGGTTAAACTAAAATATACTATTTGATAAAAATACAAATAAATTGTTATAAAATAAATTTTAAAAGTATAATCTTTGTTAATGACATCATGAATACGACTGGTGGAGTTATGTCACACATGCAGATTTTGCTGAGATGAGACAGAATCATTAGAACACTTGTTCTGGGGCTGCCCCTGGTTACAGGTTCAGGAATGGCTGAAGAAATGCAACATTTACCTGGAGCTACCTCTGCAAATAACATGCTGGGTGACTTGAAAAGCCAGTCAATCAATCAATAATAAAATAATTATTTTAGAAAAATATTAATCTTTAATTTGCAATCGGTAGAAACTATGACAATAGAAAGATTTAGAACTTTTGTGAAAAGTTACAGCACAGTTGAAAAATATATGGCAATTAGAAATCAAAACGGGATGGTTTTCACAGATAAATGGGTTGAGGGTAGTTGAAGGGTAGGACATATGTTTTATTTATTTTGTTTAAATAGAGCTGTCATCAAGGCAAAGGGTGGCTACTTTGAAGAATCTCAAATCTCAAATATATTTTGATTTGTTTCACACTTTTTTGTTTACTACATGATTCCATATGTGTTATTTCATAGTTTTGATGTCTTCACTATCATTCTACAATGTAGAACATAGCAAAAATAAAGAAAAACCCTTGAATGAGTAGGTCTGTCCAAACTTTTGACTGGTACTGTGAACATAACTAATGTAAAATGTACCATGTCCATGAAATGTATATAGTATGTATAAGCTGTAAGTAGAAGCCTAAGTATTGTTGTCCATTATTTTACTCCAATTAGAGGAGGGGTGGTAGGATTAGGGGAAAATAATAAAGAAGGAAACAAATATAGAAAAAAATATATAAATGGGCTATTAGAAATGATACAGACAATAACATTGATATAGCCCACAATGTGCAATAGTAAAGCTGAAAAAAAAAGTGAGGTCCTCGGATAAATATACTGAACAAAAATATAAACGCAACATGCAACAATTTCAACTATTTTATTGAGTTACAACTCATATAAGGAAATCAGACAATTGAAATAAATTCATTGGGCCCACCCACTGGGGAGCCAGGCCCAGGCAATCAGAATTAGTTTTCCCCACAAAGGAGCTTTATTACAGACAGAAATACTCCCCAGGGTGGCTGGTCTCAAACAATCCCACAGGGGAAGAAGCCGGATGTGGAAGTCCTAGGCTGGCATGGTTACACGTGATCTGCGGTTGTGAGGCCGGTTGGACATACTGCCAAATTCTCTAAAATGACATTGGAGGCGGCTTATGGTGGAGAAAGGAACATTGAATTATCTGGCAACAGCTCCGTTGGACATCTCTGCCGATAGCATGGCAATCACACACTCCCTCAAAACTAGAGACAAACTGCACATTTTAGAATGGCCTTTTATTATCCCCAGCACAAGGTGAACCTGTGTAAGGATCAAGCTGTTTATTTGGCTTCTTCATATGCCACACCTGTCAGGTGGATGGATTATCTTGGCAAATGAGAAATGCTCACTAACAGGAATGTAAACAAATTTCTTCACAACATTTGAGGGAAATAATATTTTTGTGCGTATGGAACATTTCTGGGATCTTTTTTCAGCTCATGAAACATGGGAAATACGTTGCGTTTATATTTTTGTTCAGTATACTAACAATATAAAACAGGTTATTTTTTATCAAGGAGGAGCATGTAAACAGAGGCAACAAATTCAAAGAGAAATGCATTTTATTTTACATTTTGTCACGTGTGCTCCAGCTAGGTCACCAGGCTGCTCGTTATGGCACACACCTGTCACCATCGTTACGCACACTTGCGAGTCATCAGACTCACCTGGACTCCATAACTTCCTTGTTTACCTGCCCTATATACATTACTTACAATTAATGAGACGCCAACCTCCACACAGCAAGAGACAGAGGAGGCTGGTGGAATGAGAAATAGGAGGAGAGGCTCATTGTAATGGCTGGAATGGAATGAATGGAACGGTATCAAACAAATGGAAACCACATGTTTGACTCCGTTCCATTAATTCGATTCCAGCCAATACAATGAACCTGTCCTCCTCCAGCTCCTATCACTAGCTTCCACTGGCAAGAGAAACCTGTGAATTAATGCAAAGCCCTGCCCTTGATTGTCAACAAGCTGCACCTGACAGGCAATACAGAGAAGAAAGCTAGTCATGGTGTCCACTGGTCAGACTTGTTTGCTGTAAAATAACAGAAGTAGAGTCACTGTTTTATAATAAAATAGAAACGTATTGTGTTAGTGAACAAACGGATGCAGACTCTATAAAAAGTATGTAATTGAATCCTTATTTTGTGTCTTTAATTGTTCTATTCAGAGAGAGAGTCACAACCTTTAGCAGAGACAGGAAGATGGTGCCGGGCAGAATTGGGATTTCTCAAATGGGGTCAAATAGAGCTTTTCCACTGTAGTGCCTTGAAATGACAAAACAGCGCCTCATCATAGATGAGTAAGACTTTTGAGAAAGTGAGAGGACGGAATTCTCTTTTCTCTTCTCCTTCCCCCTTTCTATTCACTCACTCAAACACACACACCAACACACACGCACACACACACACACACACACACACACACACACACACACACACACACACACACACACACACACACACACACACACACACACACACACACTCACACTCACACTCACACTCACACTCACACTCACACACACACAAAGTCATAGACTCATTAGAAAACAGTGCCTATATCTGAAAAGGGACTTAGGTCTTTTCTACCATAACAACCACTGAGCTGGAGAAGGCCTCTAAATGACAGAAGAGGACACGTGCCATTGATTACTGTAGATACCCAGACTAATCTAACCATGACTGACATCCTCTTCCTCTCTCCACATCTCCAAAGACCTATACCCTATCGATTACGTCTAGCACTTTATCCATGATTGATATGTATGGCCTTCGTGGGGTCAATGCCCCCTGTTCTTTAATAAAAGGCAAGAGGAGTGAACATGGTCACCCATATTAGCAGGGAGGAGCTCACAGCTCAGCAGATCCCTCTAAAATGCCTTAGAGCACAACTGTTCAGCGAACATGCATCATTTACATACTCAGCTTTAATTCCATGATGTTGAGTTGCATTACGGTGAGTGAAAACACGCCACCCTTGACTCCTGCGCTAAGGGGATGATTTGCTAAGTATATAAGTAAATACATAAATAAACAGGCCTGTGTGCAATTTGCTGTTTTTCCACAGCGCAGCATCTCTGAGTGAATATTCAAAGTGTCCTGACAAGCGTTTGCAGAGATGAACTTATGAGGTAACCTTGGAATTTGCATCATCGTCAAATTGCCCTTACCTAACATGATGGCAAAGTGCAGTAGCATACTAGGAAGCTGAGCTATTTGAGCTGGGAGGGAACAGTATGGAGAGATTGAGTGAGTGAGTGAGTGAGTGAGTGAGTGAGTGAGTGAGTGAGTGAGTGAGTGAGTGAGTGAGTGAGTGAGTTGTGTAAATTCGAAGGTTATGACCCACATTGTCTTATGTCACACTGTCAGCCATGCTCACATTAGAGAGAGAGAGAGAGACTTGTGTAAATGGCCAGTTTATGACTTCATATAGTCTCCTGTCACAAAGTCAGCCACGCCCACATTATCACGATACAACCTACATTTTGGGGAACATTTTTGTTCCCAGAGGACATCATGGCATCCTGTCTTTATTTGACTGTTTACATCCATTATGTATTAGCTGCAGAGTGGAGACCGCATGTAACCGAGTCACTTAACTCCGCTACATGTACACCATAGGGAGACTCTGACCACATTGTCCCACAGCTAAGGACCAGGTGCTTTGTAGTGAATGGAGGTAAAGCCCTGTCCATGTCATAACTATTTGTGTGTCACATCATGGCACGTCATCCCACAAGCACATCCCTCCTGTCCATAGATACATCATGGGGCTAACCCAGGACACGTTTCATTCCTCCTTCAAAACTGTATTACTGGGGCTAATGCTGGAGCTTTTCAATTATACATTGATACTGATTGTCTGTACCACGGAAATATAATAGGGCTTGTGTGGGTGGTATTAGGTGTTATTGAGTGCCTGGCACCCCAAGCTCTCAGTATTTCATTGTGTCCATTAATAGACATACAACTTATTCTGAAATCTAGTAGCATCTACCTGTAGGGGGAGTCAATGTGATAGTAGTACATACTGTGAGATATTACAACATCTAGAACGCTTCTGTGATTGATCATGGGGAAAAAGAGCTACTGTGTGAATACATGTAAGAACGGCAATACGGGTTGATTCCACTGAACCGTTTGATTCATTTGATTACTCAGTTTAGTTGGTACATCAACTTTTATTTTTTTATTTCACCTTTATTTAACCAGGTAGGCCAGTTGAGAACAAGTTCTCATTTACAACTGCGACCTGACCAAAATAAAGCAAAACACTGTGACACAAACAACACAGAGTTACGCATGGGATAAACAAACGTACAGTCAATAACAATAGAAAAATCTATATACAGTGTGTGCAAATGTAGTAAGATTAGGGAGGTAAGGCAATAAATAGGCCAAAGTGTCGAAATAATTACAATATAGCAAATAAACACTGGAATGATATATGTGCAGAAGATGAATGTGCAAGTAGAGATACTGGGTGCAAAGGAGCAAAAAAATGTATAACAACATGGGGATGAGGTATTTGGGTGGGCTATTTACAGATGGGCTGTGTACAGATGCAATGATCGGTAAGCTGCTCTGACAGCTGATGCTTAAAGCTAGTGAGGGAGATATAAGTGTCCAGCTTCAGTGATTTTTGCAATTAGTTCCAGTCATTGGCAGCAGAAAACTGAAAGGAAAGGCTGCCAAAGAAGAGTTGGCTTTGGGGATCACCAGTGAAATATACCTGCTGGAGCGCTTGCTACGGGTGGGTGTTGCTATGGTGACCAGTGAGCTGAGACTAGGCGGGGCTTTACCTAGCAAAGACTTATAGATGACCTGGAGCCAGTGGATTTGGCGACGAATATGAAGCGAGGGCCAGCCATTGAGAGCATACAGGTCGCAGGGGTGGGTAGTATATGGGGCTTTGATGACAAAACAGATGGCACTGTGATAGACTACATCCAATTTGCTGAGTAGAGTGTTGGAGGCTATTTTCTAAATGACAGCCGAAGTCAAGGATCGGTAGGATAGTCAGTTTTACGAGGGTATGTTTGGCAGCATGAGTGAAGGATGCTTTGTTGCGATATAGGAAGCCGATTCTAGATTTAATTTTGGATTGGAGATGCTTAATGTGAGTCTGGAAGGAGAATTCACAGTCTAACCAGACACCAAGGTATTTGTAGTTGTCCACGTATTCTAAGTCAGAGCCGTCCAGAGTAGTGATGCTGGACGGGCGGGCAGGTGCGGGCAGTGATCGGTTGAAATGCATGCATTTAGTTTTACTTGCATTTAAGAGCAGTTGGAGGCCACGGAAGGAGAGTTCTATGGCGTTGAAGCTCGTCTGGAGGTTAGTTAACACAGTGTCTTAAGAGGGGCCAGAGGTATACAGAATGGTGTCATCTGCGTAGAGGTGGATCAGAGAATCACCAGCAGCAAGAGCGACATCATTGATGTATATAGAGAAGAGAGTCGGCCCGAGAATTGAACCCTGTGGCACCCCTATAGAGACTGCCAGAGGTCTGGACAACAGGCCCTCCGATTTGACACACTGAACTCTATCAGAGAAGTAGTTGGTAAACCATGCGAGGCAATCATTTGAGAAACCAAGGCTGTCGAGTCTGCCAATAAGAATGTGGGGATTGACAGAGTCAAAAGCCTTGGCCAGGTCGATGAATACGGCTGCACAGTACTGTATTTTAATGATGGCGGTTATGATATCATTTCGGACCTTGAGCGTGGCTGAGGTACACCCATAACAAGCTCGGAAACCAGATTGAATAGCGGAGAAGGTATGTTGGGATTCGAATTCGAAATTTTAGAAAGGCAGGGTGTAACAGTTTGGGTCTAGAGTGTCTCCCCCTTTGAAGAGGGGGAGGGGGGGGGGTAGTTAGTAGTTGCCTCCTACCGCAGTACAGCTGTTGGAGTGACCTTATTACCGCCACTCCGGCAGTCGTGAGTCATGACCGCAGTCAACTTCCACGTGACCGCTGGGTCACGGTAATCTTCTCTTATGCACTCTGGGCATGCGTTAGTAGTACCCAACTCTCTAACGATCGTCAGGTTGCTAGATCGAATCCCCGAGCTGACAAGGTAAAAAATCTGTCGTTCTGCCCCTAAACAAGGCAGTTAACCCACTGTTTCTAGACTGTCATTATAAATAAGAATGTGTTCTCAACTGACTTGCCTAGTTAAATAAAGGTTACATTTAAAAACAAAATGACCTGGTACTCGGCGCTCTATTGTCTCTCTAACCACTCTGACGTCAAAGCCAATGCAATCGAAAATCACATCAAACACTTATCATCAATACAGTGTCATGCTTTAAAAACTCACCTCATGGTGATTGATCAATTTGAAGAAAGAAGTTCACAATACAGGTTGAATCTGAGTGGAAAACATGGTTGTTGTGGATGTTGTTTCAAAGCCAACTGGACAGCGATTTCTAAGGTGATGATTAATTCAAAACACCAATATGCATATTAGAGCTTATGCATAGGCCTATATATGAGCCCCCCCCCCCCCCCCCCCCCCCCCCACCCCAACAAAAATCTAATCATCTGCCGCATATTACACACGGCAGGAAAACCTTTAAAAGAAAACATATTCAAGATGTATTTTGTATGTAATACTCCAAAATTCAACACATTCTAGTAATGGCCTTTGAGTGTGGACTGTTTTATTACGCATACTGGATGGACTGGTTACCGTATGCTACGTTCCAAACTTTCTATCCATGAATCTGGGAGAGACTGTGTAGGCCTATGCGATGCTGTTGGTTCAGTTATTGTGCAGGGCAGCTTACAGAGTTGCCTACAATTATAGTGAATTTAGTAGAGAGAGGGGCTATCAACAGTTTAATGAAATACGTTTAGTTGTGAAAACATGTTACTATCGATGTTACCGAACAGATTTCATTTGGTTTCCCAAATTAACCACTGGGTAGCTGCAGGAAGAGGGTTGGAGAGCCCATGACATACATCGTTTGGGAGGTGTTTCACCTGAGATTTGATGGTTGCCACTAAAAATATATATGTATATGTATTTCTCAACTGCTCTTAAGCACATTCTAATAAAACGAAGTAGCCTACCCTGAATTATTGAAAAAACGAACCACGGGAGAGCGGCCCCCATTCACTATGTCTTTCTTCCCCTGCCCCTGTTCCTGACGATTTGATAATCAGCCATTCTAAATCTAAACTAATTTTACATATTAGTAAAGACAAGATTTAATTAAGAATAGTACTGATGCGTGAAAATACGATCACCTGATGAGAGAACAGCTTGTGTAGTAGCCTGAGGCAAAGAATAGAGCGCAAGCTTTTTTTACGACTCATCAATAACCTTAGAAAGACAGGGTAGGATAGAAATAGGTCTGCAGCAGTTTGGGTCTAGAGTGCCACCCCCTTTGAAGAGGGGGATGACTGCGGCAGCTTTCCAATCTTTGGGAATCTCAGACGATACGAAAGAGAGGTTGAACAGGCTAGTATTAGGGGTTGCAACAATTTCGGCAGACAATTTTAGAAAGAGAGGGTCCAGATTGTCTAGCCTGGCTGATTTGTAGGGGTCAATATTTTGCAGCTCTTTCAGAACATCAGCTATCTGGATTTGGGTGAAGGAGAAATGGTGGGGGCTTGGGCAGGTTGCTGTGGAGGGTGCCGGGCAGTTGACCGGGGTAGGGGTAGCCAGGTGGAAAGCATGGCCAGCAGTAGAGAAATGCTTATTGAAATTCTCAATTTTAGTGGATTTATCGGTAGTAACAATGTTTCCTAGCCTCAGAGCAGTGGGCAGCTGGGAGGAGGTGCTCTTATTCTCCATGGACTTTACAGTGTCCCAGAACTTTTTGGAGTTTGTATTACAGGATGCAAATTTCTGTTTGAAAAAGCTAGCCTTAGCTTTCCTAACTGCCTGTGTATATTTGTTCCTAACTTCCATGAAAAGTTGCATATCACGGGGGCTGTTCGATGCTAATGCAAAACGCCACAGGATGTTTTTGTGCTGTTCAAGGGCAGACAGGTCTAGAGTGATTCAGGGACTATATCTATTCCTAGTTCTACATTTTTTGAATGGAGCATGCTTATTTAAGATGGTGAGGAAGGCACTTTTAAAGAATAACTAGGCATCCTCTACTAACTGTTGTTACAGTGACTGTATTACCACCACACCGGAGGTCAGGAGTCATGATCACAGTCAAATTCCATGTGACCGTTTAGTCACAGTAACTAGGCGGCTCCAAGCTCTGATGCTGCTGATTGTCATTACTAGCATACCAAACTTGCTAACTGCCTGGTACTCAGCACTCCATTGTCCCTCCAATCACTCTGACATCAATGCAAATGTATTTGAAAATCAAATCAAACACTTCACGAGAGCGCTGAGCTCATGTTGTGCAACATTTCTGTAGGCTATGCAATTGTATGAGAAAACAGAGCTTTGATGGCCTCTTTTAAACGGATGGGGATTCCATAAGCTTTATATAGACTAGGTCTACTATATTTATTTCTCAACTGACCTAATATTAAGCACATCGCTTCTCTTTTCAAATCATAGTCGCACACATCATGTAGCATAGTCCGCAGGTCTATATGTTTTGATAAGGTTTGTATCACAAATAAAGAGGCCAAATAACTTCTTAAAATGAATGTACAACGGGTGTAGATTCTAACTGGCATAAGAAATAGCCTAATGGTTTATCCAAATGTTACGCTAAACGTTCTGATCTGTTTCATCAGCCTCGTTGCTTTTAAAAGGGAATTATAATGATTATATTCAGCCGAAGGACGCAACGGCCACTTTGGCCACAAAAGGCATGGATTTCTTTAGGGGACATTATGGCCAAACAAGGGGGATACTGCCAGAACATTTGAGGTCTGGTGAGAATATTATATAGTGCTTGTCAAATTGTGAATTTGACAAGCACTATATGAAGTGTGTGCAGCCTGCTTAAGAAACAAAGCATAGTTCATGCCTTTCATGTAATTTTGGGGGAATAATCATTACAGTTGTATCACGCCGCCTTAGAATGTATTAAAAAGCGAAACATATAGCCCAACATTTGCATCACAACTAAAGTTGCATAAATAACTCTCAATTACGCATAGAGGAATACCTGTTTCTTCGTTAAGAACTTAACACAGGAAGATATCCTTTCTATTCTATTGAGCTTTGTTCAATTGTATTCTTCATAATATAAAATAATGCCACGGAATACTAAGCTAATCTTGTCTGCTAGATGAACTAGTGTAGCCCACAGCCATATGGCTTAGCCAGATCAGGACTTAACATAAGGACAACTCAGAGTATGCTATTCTGTTCTTCTGAAATAGACTACATTTATTTTATTTCATGTTTCTTTAGACCTGTCTAAAATAAATCATGTGATTTATTGTGATGATGTAGGCTATATTACATGGATATATTAGACTTTCTAAGATGCAGATGTTCCAAAGGTCTGCATCAGTGGCTTGTAGGCTATGTGTGGAAGCCATGAGATGCTAAACGTGTTTATGTTAATTAATGGTCAATTATAGTGCGACCGGCAGTTATTTGCTTGACAATCACCGGCTGACAAAATGTCATGACCACCATAGCCCTACTCAGGGGGCATCTAAACAGCGTGCTGGTATCATTTTTTTAAGATAGTATCTCTCCTTTCTTTTGAAATGCTTTGGCAAGAGCCAGATATAAAGAAATACATCCTCTGTACTGTCTGCACTATAGTCTGTTCTAAGTACCCAATGTAGACTCAGTACCAACAGTACGTGAGCCCAGATGCCCAGCAGACAGACTCAGAGATGTACTAGAGGCCTTCAACCTCCCTCACAGAGACTCCCTGAACTCACAAAGGAGGGAAGGGGATACTTGGTAGTATTACGTTATGACTGTAGTGGAGAAGAGAGGAGAGGTGTCCTTGGGCATAAATAACACTTGTTCCCCTACTAAATGTCTCCCTGTAAAATCATCAGAGGAAAGGATGATGAACCGTGGTCGTTGGGTACTTGCATTCATTCATGTGTTTGTGTGTGTGTTATGTGTAGTGTGTAGGGGGTGTGCCCTGAATTGTAAATATGTGTAATAACCAGGTGGGCTCTGCACCCCATGATTATGGCACATCACCTGGTGTGAGGGACCACACACCCAGCACACCTGTCCGTCACCTACCTTCTTTAGACACAGTCCAACCCATGTCAAAAAGGTGTGGCCGATTCTTCACAACTTATACAAACATGGAGGTGACAGTCACCAACCGTATTGAAACAATACACGCACTTCAATATGTGGATCTATGCTTGTTAGGCAACTATAACATATTAGCATTTCAATATGTGTGGAAAGGAAAGGGAAAGTAGGATACCTACTGTATTCAGTTGTCCAACTGAATACATTCAACTGAAATGTGTCTTCCGCATTTAACCCAACCTCTCGGAATCAAACATACAGTAGATTTGATGTTTTAATGCTCTATGTTCACATATGTATGTGGGAGCTATCTATTTCTCATATTAGTAGTTAATACATACAGTATGTTACAGCTAGTTAATATATGAATGTGTGCTTTGTTACCCGATAGCAAAGGGTTGAGTAGCTTGTGATGGTTTGCATAGTGTGTGTGTGTGTGTTCACTTTGACAATGTAAGTATTTTACTTTACATGTCAATAAAGTATATTGAATTGAACATTTAATTACATTTAATTGAAGAAATGCTCATTCGATTATACTGTAGGGACGGCAATACCCCAGAGTATTAACTTGAATTGTATGAGTCCTCTAAGGATTTCTAAACAAACTCCAATAACCGTATCACTCTCTCTCTTTTTGTTTCTCTCTCGTTCTCTGTGTGTGTGTGTGTGTGTGTGTGTGTGTGTGTGTGTGTGTGTGTGTGTGTGTGTGTGTGTGTGTGTGTGTGTGTGTGTGTGTGTGTGTGTGTGTGTGTGTGTGTGTGTGTGTGTGTGTGTGTGTGTGTGTAACCGTCTGGAGTGTTAAAAGTGTTTAAAGAGAATATATTTACTGTCCATATTGGATTCTTCTGCCCTGTGCTCTTTTCCAGGCTTACCGCCACACACGCACGCACGCACACTCACTCACACGCACATTGGCACACACGCACTCAATTTTTTTTTTCTCCATTTGCTGTGATCTCCTCAGGTGCTCTTCTCCAGGCTTACCTCCACATGCTACAGCCTGGCCAGGTGATACACACTGGTCCACTGAAGCGAGGGAGGGAAGAAGGGAGGGGAGAAGGAATGAAGAGAGTAGGTTCCTGAGTTAATTAGCAATTAAGATCCCATCTTGCTTAGGGTCATCTATAAAAAAGCTGGGTAGGCCATTATTTTGGGTACCATGGCTATGCCCCTATAAGATGAGCAGCCAGGTTCAAGATTCACGTCGAAATTGGACCTAAGGATCAGAATGTTGAATTTAAACACTGTTTTTATTTTTTTATTTTAACCCTATCCCGAACCTTAACCCTTACCGTAACCATTTTGAATTAAACATTTTAGCCATTTAGCAGACGCTCTAATCCAGAACAATTTACAGGAACAATTAGGGTAAATTGCCTTGATCAATTGCAGGGCAGCTCTCTAGGCCCTCTTTCTATTGTTACCAATGACCTGCCACTTGTAAGGTTCTGCTTTTCTTTTCTTATTCAATCTTGTGTGCTTCTTCTTTGTGTTCTGGAACGTAGCCCTGTCTTTCATTTTTGTTCATTGATTTCACCTGTGTTCCTTTCTCACCTGGTCTCATCAGGTCCCTATTTAGTTCAGTTCTTTCTGTTGGTTGTGAGGTATTGTTTGTTTTTGACTGCCTACCTGTGTTTGACCATTGCCTACCTGTGTTTGACCATTGCCTGCCTGTGATCACGATTCCTGCCTTTTGCGAAGGCTTAACTTCTTATGGCTGCAGGGGCAGTATTGAGTAGCTTGGATGAAAGGTGCACAGAGGTTCCCAGAGTAAACGGCTTGCTCCTCAGTCATAGTTGCTAATATATGCATATTATTATTAGTATTGGATAGGAAACACTCTGAAGTTTCTAAAACTGTTGAAATTATGTCTGTGAGTATAACAGAACTCATATGGCAGGCAAAACCCTGAGAAGTTCCACTTCCTGTTTGGATTTTTTCTGAGGCTGGTAGATTTTCAACCAAGCTCCCATTGAAATTACAGCGAGATATGGATGAGTTTTCAATTCCTACGGCTTCCACTAGATGTCAACAGTCAATAGAACTTTGTCTGATGACTCTTCTGTGAAGGGGGGCCGAAAGAGACAGGAATGAGTAACCACTGCCATGAGGTGACCACTCTTTGACCACGCGCGTTCACGTGAGAGGCAGCTCCGTTCCATCGCTCAACTGAAGTCAATGTAATTCTCCGGTTGGAACGTTATTCAAGATGCATGTTAACAACATTCTAAAGATTGATTCAATACATCGTTTGACATGTTTCTACTGACTGTTACGGAACTTTTGGACATTTCGTCACGTTTTTGTGAACGCGCCTTGTGACTTTGGAATTGTTTACCAAACGCACTAACCAAAGTAGCTAATTGGACATAAATAACGGACATTATCGAACAAATCAAGCATTTATTGTGGACCTGGGATGGGAGTGCATTGTGATGAAGATCATCAAAGGTAAGGGAATATTTATCATGTAATTTCTGGTTTCTGTTGACTCCAACATGGCGGCTGATTTGATTCTTGTTCTGAGCTCCGTCTCAGATTATTGCATGGTTTGCTTTTTCCGTAAAGTTTTTTTTTAAATCTGACACAGCGGTTCCATTGAGGAGAGGTATATCTATAATTCCATGTGCATAACTTGTATTATCATCTACATTTATGATGAGTATTTCTGTTGAAACGATGTGGCTATGCACTATCACTGGATGTTTTTGGAACTAGTGAATGTAAACTCAGATTTTTTATATAAATATGAACTTTATCAAACAAAACATGCATGTATTGTGTAACATGAAGTCCTATGAGTGTCAGCTGATGAAGATCATCAAAGGTTAGTGATTCATTTTAGCTATATTTCTGCTTTTTGTGACTGCTATCTTTCGCTGGAAAAATGGCTGTGCTTATTGTGGTTTGGTGTGACCTAACATAATCGTTTGTAGTGCTTTCGCTGAAAAGCATATTTGAAATCGGACACTTTGGTGGGATTAACAACAAGATTACCTTTAAAATGGTATAAGACACATGTATGTCTGAGGAATTTTAATTATGAGATTTCTGTTTTTTGAATTTGGCGCCCTGCACTTTCACTGGCTGTTGTCATATCGATCCCATTACCGGGATTGCAGCCATAAATTAATAAACATCTGCCGGCCTCTGCAGTTGAATCTACACAATTTACAGAATACCTCACCTTAAAACGGAATGGATTCAGCGGAGCTACAGTGGCACCTAACCCAGCAAGAGGAGCTTATGGAGGAAATTTGCCATCATCTCCGCCAGCCTATCCCTACTACTCCGATGCCAGGTATCGTAACCCATAGCCCTCCTTCGTTTATACCCATGCCTGTAAAATATGAAGGTTTGCCTGGGACATGTCAGGGATTTCTGATGCAACGCAGCAAATACATTGAGCACAACCCCACTAACTTCGCCACCGACAAGAGCAGGGTGGATTTTGTTGTCTCTACTCACAGACAAAGCCCTGGATTGGGCCACTGCCATATGGACTGCCAACAGCACAGAACTCGGATCCGAGACCCATTTCCACACCCTCTTCAAAGAGGTATTTGATCACTCTAGGAGACCTCCTCATAGAACTTCAACAAGGACACAATTCAGCTGCCGAGTATGCCTCCGAGTTCAGCACCATGGCTGCAGGGAGTGGATGGAATGAGGCTGCTTTGCTTACCGTCTACCAAAGAGGGCTCAACAGGGAACTTCAGTCGGTGCTGGCCTGTAGAGGTGACCTTCAGGATTTAAATCTACATTCGTATGTCCATCTCCATCGACCACCTCATCACCGACCGCCGAAGAACTCTGCCACTCAGGAACCCGAAACCTTCTCTTTCCATTATTCCGTCATCTCGTCATCCCGTCCGAGTCTTCCAGAGCCCATGCAGTTGGGCCACCTCTCCCGTGTATCGAACGTAAAAAGCGGATCCAAGAAGGGCTCTGCCTATACTGTGGAGGGACAAATCATCTACTCAGCCATTGCCCTGTTTGCCCACCACAGAGAGATGAGAAGGGTCCCCCACTGCCATTGTTACGTTCCCCAGTTTCTGTGTTGTAGTTTGTATTTGAGTGTGTGTGTTTCAGGAGATAGCTTCCTGAATTCTCCCCAAGCAGCTGATTGGTCGACTCCATGGCTAATTGGAGCTGACCCCGCCCCCTCGTCAAGACGCAGCTGTCTCCAATTACCCATTTCTTCTGAAGCTATATAAGCCAGTGTTCTGTAGCTCAAAAGGAGAATGCAGAAAGAATTTGATTGTGATAGAGAGAATTCAATTGCTGAGAGCGGTGTTGGTCGTTTTTCAGGGAGCAGAGGGTTATATAGTGTTGGTTGTTTCTCAGAAAGTTATTTGGTATGTACTGTGTTAGTTTGTTGCATTATCAGATAGAGCTTATTTGATGTCCTTGGTTTCTTAGTTTGTTTGAGTAATTGTTTGTTATTCTGTTTCATTTGTTCCCAGGGGGAAAGGGGAAGGCACCTAGGGAGTGCTTAGGCAAGAGGCCCGTGGGCATACATATACCCGTAGTATATTCACTGTCTAGGCACACTAGGTAAGACCTGGGCGGACCACCCCCTGTATTTTGGTTAGCGCACCAGGCGGTGCTAAATTAGGTAAGTAGTGGGTAGGCAGGTTAGATAGGAGAGGGGGAGCTTTGATATTTACTTTCGTTGCTTTGGTTCAGTCCAGCCCCTTTTCCCCATATTACCGTGTAAAGGAATAAATTCCTAGTAAACGGTCAATTCTGCCTTTGTCGTCCTTTCTCGCACCTACAGTCCCATACCTATTTCACTTCACGGGGAGTTGAGTTGTAGCAGGGTGTTGCGTTCCCTCTTCATAGAGGTGTGCGTAACAGCCATGCAGGTATGAGTGTCCTTATTTATAAATATCTCCCAGAAGCAATTCTCCATCCAAGTATTGATAACCGTGAAGGGGGTTACCAAGTGCGTAGAAGGCTTGACAGATTCGGGAGCAGCAGGTAATTTTATCGAGCTTGTACAAGAGTTTGTGATTGATCTAACACCTGTCACCTCTCCCTTAAGGATTAACACCCTGGACGGGCAGCCATTAGGCACGGGCTTCATCACGCACCTGACACAGAGCGTCACCCCTCTAGATTGGAGTCTTCCACACCGAGACCATTCTACTCATGGAACTCTCATCCCTCAAACAGCCACTCATACTCGGACACCCCTGGCTTTGTCGTCACGACACTGCCATCTTGTGGCCACAAGTTGAACTACTGTCCTGGTCTTCTACCTGCTTCTCCAGTTGTCTCAGCCTACCCTGCAGGAGCCACCACCATTGAGGACTCTGCCTCGGCAGTGCCACCTACCATACCATCTGAATACGCCCAGTACAGCAATGTCTTCAGCAAAACCAAGGCCTCCACATCGCCCAGGAGACAGTGCTACTGACTTACTCCCTGGAGTGTCCCCACCGAAGGGCCGTGTTTACCACCTATCTATCAAGGAAAATGAGGCAATGGAGAACTACATTGATGAATCACTCAAATGGTTTAATTCGTTCTTCCTCTTCCCTGTCTGCGTCCAGCTTCTTTGATGGGAAAAAGGACGGTGGTCTCCATCCATGTATTGATTATCATTCCCTGAATGACGTCATGGTCAAGAACCGTTTCCCTCTTCCTCTGATCCCAGCGACCCTTGAACAAGTGGGCCACGGCAACATCTATACTAAACTCAACCTGTGAAGTGCATATAACCTAGTCCGCATACGTGAAGGTGACGAATGGAAGACAGGCTTTATCACCGCTCGAGGGCACTACGAGTACTTGGTCATGCTTTACGAACTCCTCCGCCGTCTTCCAATCCTTTATGAATGAGGTTTTCCAGGATATGATCAACCGCTTTATCATTGTATACATCGATGACATCCTGATTTACTCCTACTCCATGATGGAAAACATACAGCATGTGAAAAAGGTTCTTCAACGGCTCCTTGACCATAACCTTTATTTGAAGACTGAAGAGTGCCTTCCATGTAACCTCGGTAAACTTTCTCGATTTTGTACTGACACCTGGAGGGGTCAGCATGGATGAGAAAAAAGTCACCGCCGTCAGTAAGTGGCCCAAACCCACCACCGTTAACTTCTCTTGGGTACGTGAGATGGTAGCGTCCCACATCTTCAACAGCCAGTGAAACTGCAGGGCGCCAAATTCAAATACAGAAATACTCATTATAAAAATTCAGAAAACAAAACATATCTTGCATAGGTTTAAAGATTAACTTCTTGTGAATCCAACCCTGGTGTCAGATTTTTTTAAATGCTTTACAGCGAAAGCATACCTTACGATTATTTGAGAACATAGCCCAGCAGACAAATCATTACAAACAGTAATCAGCCAAGTAGAAGAATTACACAAGTCAGAAATAGAGATAAAATTAATCCCTTACCTTTGATGATCTTCATATGGTTTTACTCAGCAGACATCCATTTACTCAATAAATGTTATTTTTGTTCGATAAAGTCTCTTTATATCCAAAAACCTCCGTTTTGTTAGCGCGTTTTCTTCAGTAATCTTCAGGCTCAAACGCAGTCAAAACAGGAAGACAAAAAATCCAAAATGTATCCGTAAAGTTCATAGAAACATGTCAAACGATGTTTATATTCAATCCTCGGGTTGTTTTTAGCCTAAATAATCGATAATATTTAAACCGGACAATAACGTCATCAATTTAAAAGGTAAACAAGAAAGACACTCTCTCAGTCTCGCGCATGAAAAAGCTCTGTGACACTTTAGGGTCCACTCATTCAGACTGTTCTTACTTCCTCATTTTCAGGTTACAAGCCTGAAACAATTTCTAAAGACTGTTGACATCTAGTGGAAGGCATAGAAACTGCAATTTGAGTCCTAAGTCAATGGATACTGTAAAGGCATTAAATAGAAAACCACAAAACCAAAAAAAAACTACTTTGTGAATGGATTTTTCTCAGGTTTTCGCCTGCAAATCAGTTATGTTATACTCACAGACACTATTTTAACAGTTTTGGAAACTTTAGAGTGTTATCTATCCAAATATATGCATATCATATCTTCTGGGCCCAAGAAGCAGGCAGTTTAATTTGGGCATGCATTTCATCCAAAATTCCGAATGCGGTTCTCCAACATCTATTGCCGGTTCATTCGGAACATCAGTTCTATGGCCACTCCCCTCACTGCCCTTACTAGCCAAAAGACCCGGACCCTTCAATGGACTGATACCGCCCTGACTGCGTTCAACAACTTGAAACGCCTCTTCACCTCAGCTCCTGTCCTTCACCAACCTGATCCAACCCTTCCTTTCACCAAGGAGGTGGATGCCTCCGATTTAGGAGTAGGAGCCATACTCTCTAAGCGGGTGGGAACACTTCTCAAATCACATCCCTGTGCCTTCTTCTCCAGGAAGTTATCCCCTGCTGAGATGAATTACGATGTGGGGAACAGAACTCCTTGCCATCAAGCTGGCCCTCGAGGAGTGGCGCAGGTGGAATGAGGGCGACCAACATCCCTTTCTCGTCCTAATAGATCATCATAATCTGTAATATATCAGAGGGGCCAAGAGGTTAAACTCCAGACAAGCCCGCTGGGCTCTCTTCTTCACATGCTTCCATTTTCATGTTACTTACATCCCTGGGGGGAAAAAAGTAAAAGCTGATGCTCTTCCCGCCAGTTTGACCTTCCGCCCAGTAACTCCGACCCTACACCCATTCTTCCTTCCTCTTGCATTATGGGACCGGTACAGTGGGAGTGTCACCACCTGACCTTAGAGAGCCTTTTTCTGTCTCTATTTGGTTTGGTCAGGGTGTGATTTGGGGTGGGCATTCTATGTTTTGTTTTCTATGTTTCTTTATTTATATGTTTTGGCCGGGTATGGTTCTCAATCAGGGACAGCCGTCTATCGTTGTCTCTGATTGGGAACCATACTTAGGTAGCCCTTTTTCCCTCCTTTCGTTGTGGGTAGTTAACTTTGTTAGAGCCTTCATAACCCTGATAAGCTTCACGTCGTTTTGTATTGTTTTGTTGGCGACATTCAAATAAAAAGGAATATGTACACTCACCACGCTGCACCTTGGTCTTCTTCCAGCATCGGCCGTGACAGAACTACCCACCACAAAAGGACCAAGCAGTGTGGTAAAAAGGAGGACTGGACATGGGATGACATCCTGGACGGCAAAGGATCCTGGACATGGGAGGAAATCTTGGCCGGAAGGGATCGCCTTCCATGGGAACAGGTGGAAGCAGCCAGGAAGGCGGAGGCAGCTGTTAAAGGGGCCCATCGTTACGAGGGAACATGGCTAGCAAGGAAGCCCGAGCACACGGGGAGATTGGCGGAGTCGGGTTATAGACCTGAGCCAACTCCCAGTGCTTACCGTGGCAAGCGTCGTACTGGTCAGGCACCGTGTTATGCGGTGGAGCGCACGGTGTCTCCAGTGTGCGTTCACAGCCAGGTGCACTACCTTCCAGCTCCCCGAATTGGCCGGGCTAGAGTGAGCCTCCAGCCAGGTCGGAGGGTGCCGGCTCAGCGCATCTGACCACCAGTACGTCTCTATGGCCCAGGATATCCTTCGCCGGCTCTGCGCACTGTGTCTCCGGAGCGTCTGCACAGCCCAGTGCGTCCTGTGCCTGCGCCCCGCACGTGCCGGGCCAAAGTAACCATCCAGCCAGGACGGGTTGTGCAGGCTCTACGATCGAGACCTCCAGTGCGCCTCCACGGCCCAGTGTATCCTGTGCCCACTCCCAGAACCAGGCCTCCTGTATGTCTTTCCAGTCTGGTGAGTCCTGGGCCTGCTCCTAGAGCCAGGCCTCCTGTGTGTCCCTCCAGTCCGAAGCCTCCAGTAATGATCCATGGCACGAAGCCTCCAGTGATGATCCATGGCAAGAAGCCTCCAGTGATGATCCATGGCAAGAAGCCTCCAGTGATGATCCATGGCACGAAGCCTCCAGTGATGATCCATGGCAAGAAGACTCCAGTGATGATCCATGGCACAAAGCCTCCAGTGAGGAGCCATGGCACGAAGCCTCCAGTGATGATCCATGGCAAGAAGCCTCCAGTGATGATCCATGGCACGAAGCCTCCAGTGATGATCCATGGCAAGAAGCCTCCAGTGATGATCCATGACACGAAGCCTCCAGTGATGATCCATGGCACGAAGCCTCCAGTGATGATCCATGGCACGAAGCCTCCAGTGAGGAGTCATGGCACTGAGCCTCCAACGACGGCCTCCAGTCCGGAGTCTCCAGCGGCGGTCTCCAGTCCGGAGCCAGAGGTAACCTCATGTAACCTCATGTAACCTGGTATGTAACCTCAGACCCAGCCCCTCCTGAGACACTAACTGGGAAGAGTTACATACCAGCAACTGTTAGACACCAACTGATGCACTGATGTCACACGTCCTTGCGGTCAGGACATCCGGGCTTTAGACAAACCACCGACCTTCTAGCCTTGCAGTTCTGGTTGTCCTCACTGGCATCCGACGTAAAGGATTACATATAATCCTGTCCAGTCTGCACCCAAACCAAAAGCCCTCGTCATCTCCCTTCCGGGAAGCTTCAACCTTTGCCAATCCCTCACAGACCCTGGTCCTAGATAGCTGTTGACTTCATCACAGACCTTTCTGAATCCTCTGGTGACACCACCATCCTTGTCATAGTAGACTGTTTTTCAAAAAATGTGCCGTCTGGTTCCTTTTCCTCATCTACCTAAAGCCATGGAATTGACGGATTGTATGTTCCTGCAGGTGTTCTGTCTGTATGTGATTACGGAGGACATTGTCTCTGACCGCAGGCCCCAGTTTGTCTCCCGGGTGTCGCGAGCCTTCTGTTGCCAACTGGGGGTCGGCCTCAGCCTTTCCTCTGGGTACCACCCCCAGACCAATTGGCAGACGGACCACCTGAACCAAGAAATAGTTAAGTACCTCCGCCAACAATGTTCTGCGTCTCCACACGACTGGAGTTGGTATATGGCCTGGGCCGAATACGCTCAGAACTCACTCATGCACTCATGCCTCCGCCTTAATCCATTTCAGTGTGTCCTTGGTTACCAACCCCCCCCCCCCCATGTTTCCCTGGGAGGCGGAGCCTGGTACTGTCCCAGCTATCGATGACTGGTTTCGGCGTAGTGAGCGGGTATGGGAGACCAATCACCGGCATCTGCAGGAGCCTCTAATACCCAGAAACGCTTTCCCGACAGACGCCGCCGACCAACGCTAGTCTTTCACCCCAGACAGCATGTGTGGCTCACTACCAGAGACTTCCGCCTCCCCTGCAAAATGTTCTGTCCTTGCTTGGTCCCTTGAAAATAACCCATCGCATCAACCCTGTCACGTACCGCTTCCAGTTACCCCGTCAGTATAAAATCTCCTCGTCCTTCCATGCGTCTCTGATAAAACCGGTCACCTACAGTCCTCTTCATCCTCAAGTCCCTACCCGCAGTGCGCCCCGACCATTGGATGTCGGTAGGGGAACCTGACCAAGCCACACGGGCCATCCTTGATTCCAAATGCCTGAGAGGTCGCATCCACTACCTCGTGGAATGGGAATCTTATGGGCCTGAAGACCGGTCCTGTGTCCCCGACCAAGACATCCTTGACCCAGAGATGATTCAGGCGTTTCACCATAACCGTTTGGATCGTCCAGCTCCCAGACCTTCAAACAGTCCCACTGGACATCAGCCTCGATGCAGAACGTTGGGTCAGTCCACGACCTTGTCGAACCAGCCTGCCGAACCTCGCCCCCGAGGTAGGCGTCCACCTCTGCTCCACCGCCCGTCTGCTCCACACTCCGGTGCGGTTGGGTCACCAGGAGCCTCCCTTGGGGGGGAGGGGGGGGGGGGGTACAGTAAGGTTCTGCTTTCCTTTTCTTAGTCAACTTTGTGTTATTTTCCTTTGTGTTCTGGAACATAAGCCCTGTCTTTCATTTTTGTTCATTGATTTTCACCTGCGTTCGTTTCTCCCTTGGTCTCATCAGCTCCCTGTTTTGTTAATTTCTTTCTGTTTGTATGGTTGAGAGGTATGTTTCCAGATATTTGATGCCATTCCATTTGCGCCATTCTGGCAATTATTATGAGCCGGTCTCCCCTCAGCAGCCTCCTATGGCCTAAACTTTATGTTTTAGCCCTATCCCAAACCTTAACCAATGAGTGCCTAAACTTAACCCTTAACTTCTTTGAGAGCTTGTTGAGGATGACAATGCCCCCATCTACAGGGCATGAGTGATCTCTGAATGGTTTGATGAGCATGAAAATGATGTCAACCCTATGCCATAGCCTTCTCAGTCACTAGATCTAAACCTAATTGAACACTTATGGGAGATTCTGGAGTGACACCTGAAACAGCGTTTTCCAACACCATCAACAAAACACCACATTACGGAATTTCTTGTGAAAGAATGGTGTCGTTTTAGACTAAACATATGTGATTTGATGATGTTGAAATGGTGCTGGAATAGTGGAGGCAGAACCTGTTTTCTTTGCGACTTGTAGTAACTCTCCGTGGTTCTAAATCATTAGTTGATTAGTAGTCCAAAAATGTCAAACATTTACTTGCTTGACCATGCTCTAGGTCATGTAACTGTTTGTTTAAATGCAATATGCTTTGTGGACTTCACCGGACAGAGAATGCTCTCCGGTTTTGTGATGAAACAAATGTGTGGTTGAATTTATTCTGCCACTGTGTCTTCTTATTGTCTCGGCTTTAGGCCTATATATCACGATCCCAAGGCATATGAACTAACAGGTTATAGAGCAAACAACGCAATGGCTTTTTTCTGTCTTGACTTCCACAGTGACTAGAGGCGTAGAAGAGGGGTTGATGATAGAGAGAGACGGGGGGGCGAGAGTAGAGGGTGCTGATGATAGAGGGCAGAAGGGTTAAGAGAAGGAAGCAAAGTGAAGGGTCAGGAGGGGAGGGTATGGAGACAGAGGTAGAGGAGGAAGAGAGAGGAGACAACTGTGTGGAAGAGAGAACATTTTGGGGAAATGAGAGGAGATAGAAGAGGCAGAGGAAAGAGATGGCAGAGTAGAGAGAAAGAGAGAGCGATGGATAAAAGAGAGAAATTAGCAGAGGATGTTATCTTTTTAATGAGATCATCTTGGGATTTTTTGCTGTTCCTCAGAATCCTAATTACTGCAGCCCTTTAGAGGGGTCTCTGACCTCACTACTCATTACCCTACCACTTCCTGCCACCTGACTGGCACCACGCACACACACACACACGCACAAACAGACACACACACACACGCACAAACAGACACACACACACACGCACAAACAGACATGCGCACACACACACACATACACACGCACACACGCAAGCACACACACACGTGCACACACAAGCACGCACACACGCACGCACACACACACACACACATACACACACATACACACACGTGCACACACGCACACGGGCGCACACACACGTACACTCTCTCCTCTCTCTTTACTAATCTCTCTCTGTTACCTACCCTACAATTGAACCATAATCATGGTTTTCCTGCTCTTCTTTGAAACCTTTTACCAACATGTGCATCATACAACAGCTGAACAGAACAGAGAGAGAATACATGAAACAGACAGGTAGATGACGAGAAGTAAAGGATGAGGAGGAAGATGAAGATAATTTAATCACGGTATTCTGCAATTAGTTACAACGAGTCTCATCTGCACGCACCTGTGACTTCCTCGCCATACAGTGGAGTAACCAGTGATGTCATCCAAACCTTTTGGGGCTGGGGCTGAGACTCTGAGATAGAGGTTTAGTCAGATGGGAGGTGAAGGAACACTGTAGCCATGGTCATGATCTCTGTAGTCAGCTCGAATTACACAAACACTCTGAGGATAATGCCAAAGTGTAGTAGTGTAGTACTTGTAGTAGAGTGTGTGTAGCAGTGTAGTAATTGTAGTAGTGTAGAACTTGTAGTAGTGGGTGTGTAGTAGTGTAATACTTGTAGTAGTGTGGGTGTAGTAGTGTAGTACTTGTAGCAATGGGTGTGAAGTAGTGTAGTACGTTTGGTAGTGTGGGTGTAGTAGTGTAGTACTTGTAGTAGAGAGTGTGTAGCAATGTAGTAATTGTAGTAGTATAGTACTTGTAGCAGTGGGTGTGAAGTAGTGTAGTACATGTGGTAGTGTGGGTGTAGTAGTGTAGTACTTGTAGTAGTGGGTGCGTAGTACTGGTAGTTGTGGGTGTGTAGCACTTGTTGTAGTGTCGTACTTGAAGTAGTGGGTGTGTAGTAGTGTAGCAATGTAGTAGTGGGTATGTGGTATTGTAGTAGTGGGTGTGTAGTAGTGCCGTACTTGTAGTAATGGGTATGTAGTAGTGTCGTACTTGTAGTAGTGGGTATGTGGTATTGTAGTAGTGGGTGTGTAGTAGTGTCGTACTTGTAGTTGTGTCGTACTTGTAGAAGTGGGGGTGTAACAGTGTAGTACGTGTAGTATTGGTGTGTACTAGTGTAGTAGTGTAGTACTTGTAGTAGTGGGTATGTGGTATTGTAGTAGTGGGTGTGTAGTAGTGCAGTACTTGTAGTAATGGGTATGTAGTAGTGTCGTACTTGTAGTAGTGGGTATGTGGTATTGTAGTAGTGGGTGTGTAGTAGTGTCATACTTGTAGTTGTGTCGTACTTGTAGAAGTGGGGGTGTAACAGTGTAGTACGTGTAGTATTGGTGTGTACTAGTGTAGTACTTGTAGTAATGTGGTACCTGTAGTTGTGGGTGTGTAGTGTTGTAGTACTTGTAGTAGTGTGTGTGTTGTACTTGTATTACTTGTAGTAGTGGGTGTGTAGTAGTGTCATACTTGTAGAAGTGGGGGTGTAACAGTGTAGTACTTGTAGTAGTAGTGTGTAGTAGTGTAGTACTTGTAGTAGCGGGTGTGTAGTAGTGTATTACTTGCAGTAGTGGGTGTGTAGTACTTGTGGTTGTGGGTATGTAGTGTTGTGGTAGTGGGTGTGTTGTACTTGTAGTACTTGTAGTAGTGGGTGTGTAGTACTTGTAGTTGTGGGTGTGTAGTAGTATAGTACTTGTAGTAGTGGGTGTGTAGTACTTGTAGAATTTGTACTAGTGGGTGTGTAGTCTTGTAATACTTGTAGTAGTGTGGGTTTAGTAGTGTAGTACCTGTGGTAGTGGGTGTGTACTTGTAGTAGTGGGTGTGTAGTAGTGTCGTACTTGAAGTAATGGGTATGTAGTAGTGTTGTACTTGTAGAAGTGGGGGTGTACCATTCTAGTACTTGTAGTAGTGGTATGTAGTATTGTGGTACTTGTAGTAGTGGGTGTGTAGTAGTGTAGTACTTGTAGTATTGGGTGTGTAGTACTTGTGGTAGTGGCGTACATGAAGTAGTTGGTATGTAGTAGTGTCATACGTGTAGTAGTGGGTGTGTAGTAGTAGTGGACCACAATGTGTAGTAGTGGGCCGACGTGGCAATGTCCCCATGCACAAAGCTAAGTCCATACAGAAATGGTTTGTCGAGAACTTGACTGGCCTGCACAGAGCCCTGACCTCAACCCCATCGAACATCTTTGGGATTAATTGGAATGCCGACTACAGGCCAGTTCTAATCGCCCAACATCAGTGCCCTACCTTACTGATGCTCCTGTGTCTGAATGAAGCAAGTCCCTGTCAGCAATGTTACAACATCTAGTGGAAAGCCTTCCCAGCGGAGCGGAGGCTGTTACAGCAGCAAAGAAGGGACCAACACCATATTGATCGCCATGATTTTAGAATGAGCTGTTCAACGAGCAGGTGCCCACATACTTTTGGTCATGGAGCATATGTTGCCCAGGATCTAAACCTATAACATACATGTCTGTTCAGGTGGGGCTTCATGTGGTAACATGTGACCATCTACATCACTGACTCAATAAACAGGTCTTCAGTATCCAGTGAATATTTATCCAATAATTAACACCAGAAACCATATCTACCTGTAACTATCTCAGTAGCCTTAGACAACCCTACATATACTTTGTCCATGGGGACTGCTGCACTGTTTACATGTTTGTGCTTCTGGTCCATGTCACGAAACAACATAAATCACTGTCCCCTATCACAACAACACATAACATCCATCATTATCCCTTATCAGAACAACACATAACATCCATCATTATCACCTATCACAACAACACATAACATCCATCACTATCACCTATCACAACAACCCATAACATCCATCATTATCACCTATAACAACAACACATAACATCCATCACTATCACCTATAACAACACCACATAACATCCATCACTATCACCTATAACAACAACACATAACATCCATCATTATCACCTATAACAACAACACATAACATCCATCACTATCACCTATAACAAAAAACACATAACATCCATCACTATTACATATCACAACAACACATAACATCCATCATTATCCCTTATCAGAACAACACATAACATCCATCACTATCACCTATCACAACAACACATAACATCCATCACTATCACCTATCACAACACCACATAACATCCATCACTATCACCTATAACAACAACACATAACATCCATCACTATCACCTATAACAACAACACATAACATTCATCACTATCACCTATAACAACAACACATAACATCCATCACTATCACCTATCACAACAACCCATAACATCCATCACTATCACCTATAACAACAACACATAACATTCATCACTATCACCTATAACAACAACACATAACATCCATCACTATCACCTATAACAACAACACATAACATTCATCACTATCACCTATAACAACAACACATAACATCCATCACTATCACCTATAACAACAACACATAACATTCATCACTATCACCTATAACAACAACACATAACATCCATCACTATTACATATCACAACAACACATAACATCCATCATTATCCCTTATCAGAACAACACATAACATCCATCACTATCACCTATAACAACAACACATAACATCAATCACTAACCCTATCACAACAACACATAACATCCATCATTATCACAACAACACATAACATCCATGACTATCACAACAACACATCACATCCATCACTATCCCCTATCACAACAACACATAACATCCATCACTAACCCTATCACAACAACACATAACATCCATCATTATCACCTATCACAACAACACATAACATCCATCACTATCACCTATCACAACAACCCATAACATCCATCACCATCACCTATAACAACAACACATAACATTCATCACTATCACCTATAACAACAACACATAACATCCATCACTATCACCTATAACAACAACACATAACATTCATCACTATCACCTATAACAACACCACATAACATCCATCACTATCACCTATAACAACAACACATAACATCCATCATTATCACCTATAACAACAACACATAACATTCATCACTATCACCTATAACAACAACACATAACATCCATCACTATCACCTATAACAACAACACATAACATCAATCACTAACCCTATCACAACAACACATAACATCCATCATTATCACAACAACACATAACATCCATGACTATCACCTATCACAACAACACATCACATCCATCACTAACCCTATCACAACAACACATAACATCCATCATTATCACCTATCACAACAACACATAACATCCATCACTATCCCCTATCACAACAACACATAACATCCACCACTAACCCTATCACAACAACACATAACATCCATCATTATCACCTATCACAACAACACATAACATCCATCACTATCACCTATCACAACAACCCATAACATCCATCACTAACCCTATCACAACAACACATAACATCCATCACTATCACCTATCACAACAACACATAACATCCATCATTTTCCCTTATCAGAACAACACATAACATCCATCACTATCACCTATAACAACAACACATAACATCAATCACTAACCCTATCACAACAACACATAACATCCATCATTATCACAACAACACATAACATCCATGACTATCACCTATCACAACAACCCATAACATCCATCACTAACCCTATCACAACAACACATAACATCCATCACTATCACCTATCACAACAACACATAACATCCATCACTATCACCTATCAGAACAACCATCCCTATCCCCTATCACAACAGCAGATAACATCCATCACTATCCCCTATCACAACAACACCATGCCTCAGCCTTCTTCAACACCTTTATTTCCTCTCATCCCTCATCCCACTCTCCTTGTCATTAGAACCTCTCCGTTTACCTCCACACTACCACAATACTCCACAAATCACCCCTCCTCTACCTCATCACAACACATGCCCCATATGCCTCTCCAACCCCAAAGAAGATAATGAAAATAATGATTGTGTGTACTGTATCTCTATGGTGTGAACCAGTGTTAATTTGTTTTACCCCTTGGGGTACGTTGGGCCAATTGTGTGGCGCCTCATAACGACAAAGAAAAAAATGGTTTTCAGATATTTTAGCAAATGTTTAAAAAAAAATGTTAAAAAATGAAAAATCACATTTACATAAGTATTCAGACCCTTTACTCAGTACTTTGTTGAAGCCCCTTTGGCAGCAATTACAGCCTTGAGTCTTCTTGGGTATGACGCCACAAGCTTTGCACACTTGTATTTGGGGAGGTTCTCCCATTCTTCTCTGCAGATACTCTCAAGTTCTGTCAGGTTGGATGGGGAGCGTTGCTGCACAGCTATTTTCTGGTCTTTCCAGAGATGTTTGTTCGGGTTCAAGTCCGGGCTCTGGCTGGGCAACTCAAGGACATTCAGAGACTTGTCCCGAAGCCACTCCTGCGTTGTCTTGGCTGTCTGCTTAGGGTCGTTGTCCTGTTAGTATGTGAATCTTCGCCCCAGTCTGAGGTCCTGAGCACTCTGGAGGAGGAATTTCATCAAGGATCTCTAAGTACTTTGCTCCGTTCATATTTCCCTCGACCCTGACTAGTCTCACAGTCCCTACTGCTGAAAAACATCTCTGCAGCAGGATTCTGCCACTACCCTGGTTCAACGTAGGGATGGTGCCAGGTTTCCTCCGTACATGATGTTTGGCATTCAGGTCAAAAAGTTCAATGTTGGTTTCATCAGACCAGAGAATCTTGTTTCTCATGGCCTGAGAGTCTTTAGGTGCCTTTTGGCATACTCCAAGCACGTTGTCATGTACCTTTTATTGCGGAATGGCTTCCATCTGCCATCTACCATAAAGATCTGATTGGTGTAGTGCTACAGAGATGGTTGTCCTTCTAGAAGGTTCTCCCATCTCCACAGAGGAACTCTTGAGCTCTGTCGGAGTGACCATTGGGTTCTTAGTCACCCCCCTGACCAAGGCCCTTCTCCCCCAATTGCTCAGTTTGGCCTGGCAGCCGGCTCTAGGAAGAGTGTTGGTGGTTCCAAACTTCTTCCATTTATAATGATGGAGGCCACTGTGTTTTTGGGGACCTTCAATGCTTCAGATTTTTTTTTGGTACCCTTCCCCAGATCTGTGCCTTGACACTGTAACGTAACAAAATGTTGAAAAAGTCAAGGGGTCTGAATACTTTCTGAATCCACTGTATGATACTGTAGCTGTCAATCAAACTGCATAAAAGTGAAACCAAAAAATAATTTGGAGTGGTTAAGGCAAGGGTTAAGATTTGGCATAGGGTAAAACAGAAACAAATACAAAGTAGTGCTTAGCACTGGGATTTGAGTTATGCACATAAAGGGGAGAATGCAAACACATGAAGGAAACACATGAGGGAAAACGGCTTCAGCAATATAATGTTCTAATAATTTTACTACTAAAAATGTACTATGCCTGTAAATGTACCAACTGTTTTTTTTGGGGGGGGGATCAGATTTCCATGTGAATACATAGTTATTGGTTTGATGGATTCATGAAAGTATGTTTGCAAGACTGACGAAGGTATAAATCTCCAAAAATATGTGTGCAATTTAGTGTGTGTGTGTGTGTGTGTGTGTTAGAGAGAGAGATAGAGAGAGATAGTTATATATATAGAGAGAGAGAGATAGTTATAGTTGTATGGGAGAAAAGCCACAAGGCTGATACACTACCAATCAGAAAACCAATCAAACACACACACTCTCTGATCTCCTCAAACATGCTCTCATAAATGTTCATAAGTTCAGACTCCTCACATGTGCATGCATGCAAGCAGGCACAGCTGCAAAAATAAGCAGCTACACAGACATATACACACACACAAACACAATCCACACACACAATCCATACAGAACACATACCTGTACACAATCACATTAACCTAATGGGGTTACAATACTTTTTCTGGTAATGACAAGACACAAGTCTTTCGAATTTGCTATCCCTTTTTGAGCAGTGGCTGTGGGAGTCAAAAGAAGATCAATGCTAGGTGTGTGTGTGTGTGTGTGTGTGTGTGTGTGTGTGTGTGTGTGTGTGTGTGTGTGTGTGTGTGTGTGTGTGTGTGTGTGTGTGTGTGTGTGTGTGTGTGTGTGTGTGTGTGTGTGTGTGTGTGTGTGTGTGTGTGTGTGTGTGTGTGTGTGTGTGCACAAATCTGAGTCTGTCTGTCTGTGTGTGCATGTGTGTACTAACCCAAAGCTCAGAAAGCTTCTCAGTAATAGGGGGATGGAGTGTTGATGCTGATACGTTGTGGTTACCATAGCCCCCTGTTGCTGCCCTCTAATCAGTTTCCTCTTCCACGTGTCCTACAAACAGCCCAAAACTTCACAACTTATTTGTAACTTATTTGAAAATTCATTAATTTATTCCATTGCTCAATGTTTTCTTAACATTTGTCATAATTAGTTAAAGCAATGAATTTGCATCCGCTCTCGTCGGACTTCGCCTGCATATTTTCGTCCATTTTATTCAATTTCAGATTTTTTTGGGACGCATCGCCCATTTTCTGAAGAATTGCATTATGGGCCCTAAAAGCACGGAAATAGTGTCCACTGCTTGTATACTTCGTATTATGGAGAATGTAGTACGACATCCGGGAACTTTTGGCATACAACCTATATCCATACTATGACAAATAAGCATACTCCATACTCAATTTACATCACAAACAGTACCGTTAGTGTGGTTAGTATGAGTATTCAAGCACAGCTCCGGTCACATTTTTGTCATTTGAATAATGACTGAGTGTGGTTGTCAAAATGCGAAAAACAGCAGGCCTTTTTAGTCGATTAAATGCCCTTTCATTTTAGTCACATTTTAGTGAGAAAAAAGACGAAACCCGCACACTGCTCTTGATAGTATCACTTTAATAAGCCGTGAGGCCGATACGTAAAGCTTATAAGATACTATCAAGAGCAGTCTGCGGGTTTCTTCTTTTTTCTCATTTTATTAAACTTTTACCGTGTGCCTCCCAGTCTCTGGGTTCGTGCCCAGGCTCTGTCGCAGCTGGCCGCGACCGGAAGGTCCGTGGGGCGACGCACAATTGGGCTGTCCGGGTTAGGGAGGGTTTGGCCGGTAGGGATATCCTTGTCTCATCACGCTCCAGCGACTCCTGTGGCGGGCCGGGCGCAGTGCGCGCTAACCAAGGGGGCCAGGTGCACGGTGTTTCCTCCGACACATTGGTGCGGCTGGCTTCCGGGTTGGAGGCGTGCTGTGTTAAAGAAGCAGTGCGGCTCGGTTGGGTTGTGCTTCAGAGGACGCGTGGCTTTCGACCTTCGTCTCTCCCGAGCCCGTACGGGAGTTGTAGCGATGAGACAAGATAGTAATTACTAGCGATTGGATACCATGAAAATTGGGGAGAAAAGGGGATAAAATTTAAATAAATAAATAAATAAAAAATAAATAAACTGTTACCGTGCATCTGCAAAACAGATAGTTCAAGTGTGCAAGTGCCTTTTGAATTTTGAGTAACATTTTAGTCACATGAAAATTGTATTGCCTCATTAACCTATAGTAAACATAAATCACAGACATATACAGTACTAGTGAAAAGTTTGGACACACCAATTCATTCAATGGTTTTTATTTATTTTTACTATTTTCTACATTGTAGAATAATAATGAAGACATCAAAACTACGAAATAACACACACGGAATAATGTAGTAACCAAAAAAGTATAAAAACAAATCTAAATATATCCCTTTGCCTTGATGACAGCTTTGCACACTCTTGGCATTCTCTCAACCAGCTTCATGAGGTAGTCACCTGGAATGCATTTTAATTAACAGGTGTGCCTTGTTGAAAGTTAATTTGTGGAATATATTTCCTTCTTAATGTGTTTGAGCCAATCAGGTGTTGTGACAAGGTAGAGGTGGTATACAGAAGATGGCCTTAATGGTAAAATACCAAGTCCATCTTATGGCAAGAACAGCTCAAATAAGCAAAGAGAAAAGACAGTCCATAATTTCTTTAAGACATGATGTTCAGACAAACCGGAAGATTTCAAGAACATCAAGCGCTGTGATGAAACTGGAGGGTCCTCAGGAGGACTACCACAGGAAAAGAAGACCCAGAGTTACCTCTGCTGCAGAGGATAAGTTCACTCGAGTTACCATCCACAGAAATTGCAGTCTAAATAAATGCTTCACAGAGTTCAAGTAACAGACGCATCTCAAAATCAACTGTTCTGAGGAGACTGCTTGAATCAGGCCTTCATGGTCGAATTGAAGGGACTTTCTTGGGCCAAAAAACATGAGCAATGGACATTAGACCTGTGGAAATCTGTCCTTTGGTCTGTTGAGTCCAAATATTATATTATATTATATTGTTTCCAACCGCCGTGTCTTTGTGAGACGCAGAGTAAGTGAGAGGATGATCAACGCATGTGTGGTTCCCACCGTGAAGAATGGAGGAAGTGTGATGGTGTGGGGCTGCTTTGTTGGTGACACTGTCTATGATTTATTTAGAATTCAAGGCACACTTAACCAGCATGGCTGCCGCAGCATTCTGCAGCGATACGCCATCTCATCTTGTTTGCGCTTAGTGGGACTATAATTACTTTTTCAACAGGACAATGACCAAACAAGGGCTATTTTGCCAAGAAGGAGAGTGATAGAGTGCTGCTTCAGATGACCTGGTCTCCACAATCACACGACCTCAACCCAATTGAGATGGTTTGGGATGAGTTGGAACGCAGAGTGAAGGAAAAGCAGCCAACAAGTGCTCAGCATATGTGGGAACTCCTTCAAGACTTTTGGAAAAGCATTCCAGGTGAAGTTGGTTGGGAGAATACCAAGAGTGTGCAAATCTGTCATCTAGGCAAAGGATGGCTACTTGAAGAAAATAAAATATAAAGTATATTTTGATTTGTTTAACACTTTTTTGCTTGCTAGATCATTCCATATGTGTTATTTCATAGTTTTTATGTCTTCAATATTATTCTACACTGTAGAAAATAGTAAAAATAAAGAAAAAACGTTGAATGAGTAGTTGTATCCAAACTTTTGATTGGTACTGTATACACATATACGCACACACACACACGCATGCACACACACACAGAGACACACAAAAACATACACACACACACACACATATACTACACAGGCTCTTGCTTATCTTTTTGGAGTGAAGAGTTGTATGGGAGAAAAGCCATAAACCATAAGCCATAAGCCAAGGACGCCAAGTCTGATACATTACCAATTACTGTGTGGAAAACCAATCAGACACACACACACACACTTTGATCTCCTCACACACACTCTCATAAATGCGCATATGTTCACACATCACATGTGCATGCATGCAAGCAGGCAGGCACAGCTGTATAAATAAGCAGTCAGACAGATATACAGCTCTGGAAAAAATTAGGAGACCACTGCAAAATTGTTTGGTTTTACTATTTAATGTCACGTTCCTGACCTATTTATGTTAGTTGTTATGTGTGTTAGTTGGTCAGGACGTGAGGTTGGGTGGGCATTCTATGTTTTCTGTTTCTGTGTTGGTTTTGGGTTGCCTGGTATGGCTCTTAATTAGAGGCAGGTGTTTGGCGTTCCTCTAATTAAGAGTCATATTTAGGTAGGCGTTGTCACAGTGTTCGTTGTGGGTGATTGTCTTCCGTGTCTGTATGTTATTTCGTACCACACGGGACTGTTTCGGTTTATGTAGTCTGTTTCCTATTCGTGCGTTCTTCGTGTCTATGTAAGTTCTCATGTTTAGGTCAGTCTACGTCGTTTGTTATTTTGTATCATTTCAAGTGTAGTTCATGTTCGTTTTTCATCTTGTTTAATAAATATGTGTTCAAACTTCGCTGCGCCTTGGTTCCCTCAATACTCCTCCTTTTCCGAAGATGGAGAGGAGGAGGATCTCCGTTACAGAATCACCCACCATTCCAGAGCCAAGCAGCGGAGTAAATGGAGTAAGGGACAGGAAAAGAAGGAGCAATGGACATGGGACGATATATTGGACGGAAAGGGTTGCTACACTTGGGAGGAGATCCTGGCTGGTAGGGATCGCCTCCCATGGGAACAGCTGGAGGCACTGAGGAGAGCAGAGGCTACTGGAGAGAGGAACCGGAGCTATGAGGGAACGCGTCTGGCACGGAAGCTTTTCCGTAAGTAACTCCCAAAAATTTCTTGGGGGGGGCTAGGAGGTAGTGGGCCAAGGGCAGGTAGGAGACCTGCGCCCACTTCCCAGGCTTACCGTGGAGAGCGGGAGTACGGGCAGGCGCCGTGTTACGCAGTAGAGCGCACGGTGTCTCCTGTACGAGTGCATAGCCCAGTGCGGGTTATTCCACCTCCCCGCACTGGTAGGGCTAGATTGGGTATTGAGCCAGGTGTCATGAGGCCGGCTCAACACGTCTGGTCTCCAGTGCGTCTCCTCGGGCCGGCATACATGGCACCTGCCTTACGCATGGTTTCCCCGGTTCGCCTACATAGCCCGGTGCGGGTTATTCCACCTCCCCGCACTGGTCGGGCAACCGGGAGTATTCAACCAGGTAAGGTTGGGCAGGCTCAATGCTCAAGAGTGCCAGTACGCCTCCACGGTCCGGTATTTCCGGCGCCACCTCCCCGCCCCAGCCTAGTACCTACAGTGCCTACACTACGCACTAGGCTATCAGTGCGTCTCCTGAGCCCAGTTCCTCCTCCACGCACTCTCTCTGTAGTGCGTGTATCCAGTTCGGTGCCTCCAGTTCCGGCACCACGCACAAAGCCTCCTGTGCGTCTCCAGAGCCCTGAACACACTGTATATTCTCCCCCTACTAATCCTGATGTGCTTGTCCTCAGCCCGGTGTCACCAGTGCTGGTACCTCGCATCAGGTATAGAGTGGGCTTTGAGAATACAGTGTGCCCTGTCCCTGCTCCCCGCACTAGTAGGAAGGTGCTTATCCTTAGCCCGGTGCCTCCAGTTCCGGCACCACGCACCAGGTCTACAGTGCGCCGTATCCGGCCAGAGCCATCCGTCTCCCCAGCGCCATCTGAGCCATCCGTCTCCCCAGCGCCATCTGAGCCATCCGTCTCCCCAGCGCCATCTGAGCCATCCGTCTCCCCAGCGCCATCTGAGCCATCCGTCTGCCATGAGCCTGCAAAGCCGCCAGTCTGCCATGAGCCTGCAAAGCCGCCCGTCTGCCATGAGCCTACAGAGCCGTCCGCCAGACAGGAGCCGCTAGAGCCGTCCGCCAGACAGGAGCCGCTAGAGCCGCCCGCCAGACAGGAGCCGCTAGAGCCGCCCGCCAGACAGGAGCCGCTAGAGCCGCCCGCCAGACAGGAGCCGCTAGAGCCGCCCGCCAGACAGGATCTGCCAGAGCCGCCAACCAGACAGGATCTGCCAGAGCCGCCAACCAGACAGGATCTGCCAGAGCCGCCAACCAGACAGGATCTGCCAGAGCCGCCAACCAGACAGGATCTGCCAGAGCCGCCAACCAGACAGGATCTGCCAGAGCCGCCAGCGAGCCATGAGCAGCCAGAGCCGCCAGCCTGCCATGAGCGTCGAGAGCCGTCAGCCTGCCATGAGCGTCGAGAGCCGTCAGCCTGCCATGAGCGTCGAGAGCCGTCAGCCTGCCATGAGCGTCGAGAGCCGTCAGCCTGCCATGAGCGTCGAGAGCCGTCAGCCAGCCATGAGCGTCGAGAGCCGTCAGCCAGCCATGAGCGTCGAGAGCCGTCAGCCAGCCATGAGCGTCGAGAGCCGTCAGCCAGCCATGAGCGTCGAGAGCCGTCAGCCAGCCATGAGCGTCGAGAGCCGTCAGCCAGCCATGAGCGTCGAGAGCCGTCAGCCAGCCATGAGCGTCGAGAGCCGTCAGCCAGCCATGAGCGTCGAGAGCCGTCAGCCAGCCATGAGCGTCGAGAGCCGTCAGCCTGCCATGAGCGTCGAGAGCCGTCAGCCTGCCATGAGCGTCCAGATTCGTCAGTCAGCCATGAGCTGCCCTTCAGCCTGAAACGGCTAGATACCCAGAACTGCCCATCAGTCCAGAGCTGTCTCTCTGTCCGGAGCTGCCTTTCAGTCCGGAGTTGCCCCTCTATCATTATCTCCCTCTCTATCTTGATCTACCTCTATATTCTTATCTATCCCTCTGTCTTGATCTATCTCTCTGTCCCGGTGCTGTCCCTATTAGTGATGTTACTAAGAAGATTTTGTGGGGGTAAAAGGAGGGTGGACATTCTTAGAGGGAGATGGAAGCTAGGATGGATTATGGTGGGGTGGGGACCTCGCCCGGAGCCTGAGCCACCACCGTGGTTAGATGCCCTCCCAGACCCTCCCCTAGACTTTGTGCTGGTGCGCCCGGAGTTCGCACCTTATGGGGGGGGGGTAATGTCACGTTCCTGACCTATTTATGTTAGTTGTTATGTGTGTTAGTTGGTCAGGACGTGAGGTTGGGTGGGCATTCTATGTTTTCTGTTTCTGTGTTGGTTTTGGGTTGCCTGGTATGGCTCTTAATTAGAGGCAGGTGTTTGGCGTTCCTCTAATTAAGAGTCATATTTAGGTAGGCGTTGTCACAGTGTTCGTTGTGGGTGATTGTCTTCCGTGTCTGTATGTTATTTCGTACCACACGGGACTGTTTCGGTTTATGTAGTCTGTTTCCTATTCGTGCGTTCTTCGTGTCTATGTAAGTTCTCATGTTTAGGTCAGTCTACGTCGTTTGTTATTTTGTATCATTTCAAGTGTAGTTCGTGTTCGTTTTTCGTCTTGTTTAATAAATATGTGTTCAAACTTCGCTGCGCCTTGGTTCCCTCAATACTCCTCCTTTTCCGAAGATGGAGAGGAGGAGGATCTCCGTTACATTTATAGGTATGTGTTTGGGTAAAATGAAAATGTTTGTTTTATTCTAGAAACTACAGACAACATTTCTCGCAAATTCCAAATAAAAATACTGTAATTTAGACAATTTATTTGTAAAATGACAACAACTGGTCAAAATTTTAAAAAAAAGATGCATGTTGTCAGACCTCGAATACTGCAAAGAAAATAAGCTCATATTCATTTTTATACAACACAATACTAATGTTTTAACTTAGGAAGTGTTCAGAAATCAATATTTGGTGAGATAACCCTGATTTTCAGTCACAGCTTTCATGCATTTTGGCATGATCTCCACCAGTCTTTCGTGTTGATGTTGGGTGACTTTATGCCACTCCTGGCGCAAAAATTCAAGCCGCTCGGCTTTGTTTGATGGCTTGTGACCATCAATCTTCCTCTTGAACACATTCCAGAGGTTTTCAATGGGGTTTTCTTGCAGGAAAACCTTGTACGCGGCTTGATTCATGCATCCTTCACAAAGACACATCTGACCGATTCCAGCCTTGCTGAAGCACCCCCAGATCATCACGGATCGTCCACCAAATGTCACAGTGGGTGCGAGACTGTGGCTTGTAGGCCTCTCCAGGTCTCACACCCACTGTCAAATTTGGTGGAGGATCGGTGATGATCTGGGGGTGCTTCAGCAAGGCTGGAATCAGGCAGCTTTGTCTTTGTGAAGGACACATGAATCAAGCCACGTACAAGATTGTCCTGGGGTGGCTCTAAATTACAATATTTTTACTTGGAATCGGGGAGAAATGTTGTCAGTGGTTTATAGAATAAAACAAACATGTTCATTTTACCCAACACATATCTATAAATAGCAAAAACAGAGAATCTGGTAATTTTGCACTGGTCTCTTAATTTCTTCTAGAGCTGTATACACTCCCTTACACACACACACACACACACACACACACATTAACCTAATGGGGATAGAAGAATGTTTCTGGTAAAGGCAGGACAAAAGTCTTTCTGATCTGCTGTAGGAGTCAAAAGAAGATCAATGCTGGGTGTGTGTGTGCGCGTGTGCGCGTGTGCGCGTGCTTGCATGCGTGTGTGTGTCTGAGTCTTTATTTGTCTGTGTGTGCGTGTACATGTCTCTGTGTGTGTGTGTGCCTGCATGTGTGTACTAACCACTGGACATTAGTGGCACCTTAATTGGGGAGGACAGGCTCGTGGTAATGGCTGGAGCGGAATCAATGGAATGGTATTACAAACATCAAACACATGGTCTCCAGGTGTTTGATGCCATTCCATCCGCTCCCTTCCAGCGATTTATTAAGAGCTGTTCTTCCCTCAGCAGCCTCCACTGATACTAACCCAAGGCTCAGAAAGCTTCTCAGTAATTGGGGGATGGAGTGTTGATGCTGATACATTGGGGTTACCATAGCCCCCTGTTGCTGCCCCCTGATCAGTTTCCTCTTCCACGTGTCCTACAAACAGCCCCAAACTTCACAACCATCACTGTAAATCTCTCAAAATTCCAAGTCAGACATTATTCTTCAAAGTCCTGGTAGTGAAGATAAGGATTGACGTCAGCAGGGTTGTACGAGTCCATGGCAGAACATGAAATCAATGATGTGGCACTGTACTTATACTACATTACCTCTGATTAGATGTAATTCCATGACTCTGGATCCAAAGGTTGCGTTTTCAATTCTAGTGATAGACACTCGTTTTTTTGTGTTTTTCACTGTCCCAAACCTTAACCCTTAACCATTTTGAATGAATATCTAAACAATGTTTTAACCCTATCCATAAAATTAACCCTTAACATAACCATTATGAATGAATGTATAAACCTAATGTTTTAACCCTTTCCAAAATCCATTTTGCCAGTCTTTTTTCGATTTAGTCTAGTCTTAGTCATTTTGCCTAAAATATCATTAAGTCACATTTTTATAATTTGAATAATTATTTAGTCTACTGTAGTTTTTGTGAAAATGACATTTTAGTCAACTAAATGCCCTTTCATTTTAGTCACAATTTAGTAACATCACATTTGTATTGCCTCATTAACCTACAGTAAACATATTTCACTGACAGATAGACACACGGACACACACATACACACACACGTATAGTCTTTTTGGAGTGAAGAGTTGTATGGGAGAAATGCCATGAGCCAGAAGCCAGAAGCCAGGACCGCCGAGTCTGATACACTACCAATTACTGTTTGGAAAACCAATCAGACACACACACACTCTCTGATCTCCTCACACACACTCTCATAAATGCACGTGTTCACATATCATAAACACATCAGTGGAGGCTCCTCAGAGGAGGAAGGGAGGACCATCCTCCTCAGTGAATTTCATAAAAATGTCAATAGTGAAAGATAAAAAAGATATATCCTTTTTAGATGAAACTATACTAAATATATTCACATCTGTCACGTTCCTGACCTGTTTTCCATTGTTTTTGTATGTGTTTAGTTGGTCAGGGCGTGAGTTGGGGTGGGCATTCTATGTTATGTGTTTCTATGTTGGGTTTAATGTGTTGCCTGATATGGTTCTCAATTAGAGGCAGGTGTTTGACGTTTCCTCTGATTGAGAACCATATTAAGGTAGGCTGTTCTCACTGTTTGTTTGTGGGCGATCGTCTTCCGTGTCTGTGTATGTCGCACCACACGGGACTGTTTCGTTGTCGTTCGTGTATGTAGTCTGTTCCTGTTCGTGCGTTCTTCGTGTTATTATGTAAGTTCCATGTTCAGGTCTGTCTACGTCGTTTTGTTGTTTTGTAGTTATTCAAGTGTATTTCGTGTCAGTGTTCGTCTTGTTTAATAAATTCATTTATGTCTTCATACAACGCTGCGTTTTGGTCCGACCCTTACTCCTTCGAGGAGGAGGAAGTAGACAGCCGTTACAACATCACCAAATAATTGATTAAAACACACTGTTGTGCAAAGATGGACGAGAGAATGTATCTGGTACTGAAAGCCTAAGCTACAGCTGTAACGGTTGTTCTCCTCCTCGTCTGAGGAGGAGCATGGATCGGACCAAAACGCAGCTTGTGGAGAATACATGTTTGATTTATTTTAACAAAGACGAAACGAAGAACACTGACAAACTATACAAAACAACAAACGACGTCAACAGACCTGAACATGTGAACTTACCTATAACGAAGAACGCACGAACAGGTACAGACTAAACAAACGAAACAGTCCCGCGTGGTACAAACACTGACACGGAAAACAATCACCCACAAACAAACGGTGTGAACAGCCTACCTTAATATGGTTCTCAATCAGAGGAAACGTAAAACACCTGCCCCTGATTGAGAACCATATCAGGCTAATTAACAATGAACCTAAACATAGAAACACATAACATAAAATGCCCACCCAGCTCACGTCCTGACCATACCAAATCAAATCAAATTTTATTTGTCACATACACATGGTTAGCAGATGTTATTGCGAGTGTAGCGAAATGCTTGTGCTTCTAGTTCCGACAATGCAGTAATAACCAACAAGTAATCTAACCTAACAATTCCACAACTACTACCTTATACACACAAGTGTAAAAGGATAAAGAATATGTACATAAAGATATATGAATGAGTGATGGTACAGAACGGCATAAGCAAGATGCAGTAGATGGTATAGAGTACAGTATATACATATGAGATGAGTAATGTAGGGTATGTAAACATAAAGTGCCATAGTTTAAAGTGGCTAGTGATACATGTATTACATAAAGATGGCAAGATGCAGTAGATGATATAGAGTACAGTATATACATATACATATGAGATGAGCAATGTAGGGTATGTAAACATTATATTAAGTGGCATCGTTTAAAGTGGCTAGTGGTACATTTTTACATAATTTCCATCAATTCCCATTATTAAAGTGGCTGGAGTTGAGTCAGTATGTTGGCAGCGGCCGCTAAATGTTAGTGGTGGCTGTTTAACAGTCTGATGGCCTTGAGATAAAAGCTGTTTTTCAGTCTCTCGGTCCCTGCTTTGATGCACCTGTACTGACCTCGCCTTCTGGATGATAGCGGGGTGAACAGGCAGTGGCTTGGGTGGTTGTTGTCCTTGATGATCTTTATGGCCTTCCTGTGACATCGGGTGGTGTAGGTGTCCTGGAGGGCAGGTAGTTTGCCCCCGGTGATGCGTTGTGCAGACCTCACTACCCTCTGGAGAGCCTTACGGTTGTGGGCGGAGCAGTTGCCGTACCAGGCGGTGATACAGCCCGACAGGATGCTCTCGATTGTGCATCTGTAGAAGTTTGTGAGTGCTTTTGGTGACAAGCCGAATTTCTTCAGCCTCCTGAGGTTGAAGAGGCGCTGCTGCGCCTTCTTCACAACGCTGTCTGTGTGGGTGGACCAATTCAGTTTGTCCGTGATGTGTACACCGAGGAACTTAAAACTTTCTACCTTCTCCACTACTGACCCGTCGATGTGGATAGGGGGGTGCTCCCTCTGCTGTTTCCTGAAGTCCACAATCATCTCCTTTGTTTTGTTGACGTTGAGTGTGAGGTTATTTTCCTGACACCACACTCCGAGGGCCCTCACCTCCTCCCTGTAGGCCGTCTCGTCGTTGTTGGTAATCAAGCCTACCACTGAAGTGTCATCCGCAAACTTGATGATTGAGTTGGAGGCGTGCATGGCCACCCAGTCGTGGGTGAACAGGGAGTACAGGAGAGGGCTCAGAACGCACCCTTGTGGGGCCCCAGTGTTGAGGATCAGCGGGGTGGAGATGTTGTTACCTACCCTCACCACCTGGGGACGGCCCGTCAGGAAGTCCAGGACCCAGTTGCACAGGGCGGGGTCGAGACCCAGGGTCTCGAGCTTGATGACGAGTTTGGAGGGTACTATGGTGTTACTAAACAAAGACAAAATAAAGGAAATAAGGTCAGGAACGTGACAACAGCTAGCTAGCACTGCATTGTCTAAAATATGTTGAGTAGTTGACTCAAAGAGAAAGACAATAGTGGAACAGTTTTTAAATACATTTATTTAAAAAATTAAGGAGAAGCAAGAGAGAAAAAGAGAGAGAAGATCCTCAGTCAATTTCATAAAAATAAAAATAGTGAAACATTAAAAAGTTATCCTTTTTAGATACACAGTAGTTATGACATCTTCTGGAGGACATCCTCCAACCTATCAGAGCTCTTGTAGCATGTACTGACATGTTGTCCACCTAATCAAAGGATCAGATAACGAGAGAAGGATCTAGTACTGAAAGGATAAGCTACAGTTAGCTAGCCATACAGTGCATAAAATGTGGTGAGTAGTTGACTCAAAGAGGGAGAACACAATAGTTGAACAGTTTTGAACAAATCAATTCTTTAAAAAATAAGAATCAAGAGAGAGAGCTAGCAAATGCAGCTAGCTAGTTTAGCCTACTCAAACACCCGGCTCAAACTCATAGGACTGCTATGTTAGCTAGCTGGCTATAGATATACAACACTGGAACTCTTCCAAGTCAAGGTAAGCTTTAAATGTATTCATTTATTGCCACTGGGGCCTGCCGGTATAACTGCTAAACTGCTTGCTGACTGTACACAGTAATGCATGGTTGTAGCGGGTTTACTAATGTGTTAGTTCTAGTAGCTATGTAGACTAAGACGTTACTAACATTGTTAGCTAATACAGTGACAACAATGTAGGCTGTGTGTAGCGGTTAGCATTTATGATATGAAGGTTTGGCTTTTTCGCCTTTTTCGCACAGACAGCTGATGTGTTGTGCAGTGAAGTCCATGAGCAAAGGGGAAAGGTGAGAGGAGGAGAGAGCGTGAGAAGGATTTATACAATGAGCAAAATGTTCATGCTGTTTGTATGTGGCTGTTATGAAAGTGAACTGTGTTTGATCAGGGGTGTTTTCTTTCCACTGTTTCAGTTGGAAAACATTTCTTAAAAAGGAAGCAAACGGAACGAAATGGGGATAAAAATACTTGGATTTGTCCAATAGAAACTCTTGTTCGCAACTTTTGGACCAATGATTACACCATAGAGGAGCTACATGCAGGAAAGAATGTGCAAGGCGGTAATGAATGTATGTGTCACTCTCTGTCACTTTTATAACTCAAATTTCTCTCGACCTGTTCACATACGTTCTAACCTTCCCTTCACAGGCTAGGTTGTAACAACTTCATGATGGGTAGAGGGAATATGTTTGTATCATGTTGTAGCCTAAAACTATTGTCATGACTTTCCTAAACCCAGGTTTTGTTATCTCAGGTCATACATTCCTGGCAGAGACTCTCCCCCTGGTCATGCAGAAAGAGAGGGAAGAGCAAAAAGAGAGAACAAAGGACTTCACTTGACCAAACTCCTAATTCCCCAAAATGGGAGAATTAAACAACTTCTACTTTACTTTTGAGCATGTGGTAATGGTCCGTGGACACATAAGGGAAAGTTATGACCAGTTTGTTTCATTTGGTGATCTCATGAAGGACAGGAAACACACATAATGGTATCTCTTCAAGTGTACATTTCCCAGCTGTCAGGTTTACATCTAAATATTGTGAAAAGTATGTGCTTAAACACAAAACTATTTGTGAAAAGATTCATGTTATAATAACCTTCTAAATGAGAGTATGGATTTTCATATAAAGATTAACTAGTCAGTGGCCACACCCCCGTGAGCCCAGCCATCACATTAGGCGTCATGGACCGCTATTTCTACTGAAACGTATAAAACCCACTCCTGATGAAATTCACACAAGATCACGCAAATCACAGTGTAAACTAAGGATGCAAATGGTTGAATTTCTAAGACCAAAACATGCCAGGTGACGCTGGTGTGTGAAGTGGTTTAATAAACTACAAAGGTGCCAAAGAGACCCCAAGTAAGCCGGACATCTTGAATGGTTAAAACCTCTACAAACAATAAGACTAGATTACCATCCCTTGTGGAGCATTGGCTACACGGCTAGAAATGGTTCAACTCTGAGACTATCGATTCACTACAGAATAAGTCACAAATTCTAGGCGACAAGAATTACTAGTCCGCAGCTAGAAATTACGTAAACCTAAGAAAAGAATACAGACAACCGCCGAAACATCTACTCTATGAGAACATTTCCGAACATTTCCATTCTAACAACCCACAAGATACTTTGATCTTCGGCGAATCGCAACCATAGAGACTCTGATGAACTCTCCAGTAGTCGGACCGGATTCCAACAGAAAAGACAATGACGTACGGGCGTAAATATAATTTGCAATTTCTTTTCGAATGAGTGGTCGTTCATGTAAAGTATTAGCAATTTCTATGAGTGAAGTAATCCTGTGAGTTTCCCGCTCTTGAACCGCCCTCCCCTTTCTTTTGTCTACCAAACCGTCATATCGGTTTCGTCCGCTAGGGACTTTTCTTTGTATCATGTAGCAACCCAATGTATAATATCTACTGTTTGTTTGTTATGTATTTCTGTGATTTGATTAGTTAGTAAATAAATAATTAAGCCAATTTGTATATTGCTGATTCATAATTTATGCTAGGGTTCGTGCAGAGAACCAAGAATTTTACGACGTTGAGATGAGACTGATAGAAGGCAATGAACAATTAATGATTGACTGCTATTGATATAAAAGATCTACAGATCTGTAAGAGTGGATTCGGGAGATATCCACTCCATATAAACTAATGCTTCCGTGGTGCCCCGGATTCTGAACGAGTTAGTTATTGCCTGATTAATTTAATTTAAACGTTAGGTAATCAATTTGAAAATAGCATCTCTTCCCATTAAGGATACTAGAGACATGTCACTATCAATGTTACATTGAGCTGGATGAAAGGAATATGAATGACATAGAAATACTGTAATTGAAGACCTTGCTCATCAATTTTTATTTTTTTTATAAGGGGGATAGAGTGTTGATGCTGATACGTTGTGTTTACCAAAGCCCCCGGTTTCTGCCCTCTACTCATTTTCCTCCTGCACATCTCCTACAAACTTCACAACCATCAATGTAAATCACAAAATTCCAAGTCCGTCATTATTCTTTAATGTCCTGGTAGTGAAGAAAGAGATTGACTTCCGCAGGGTTGTATGAGTCCATGGCACAGCCTGATATCAATGATGTGGCACCGCACTTACAGAACATTACCTCTGATTAGATGCAATCCCATGACTCTGGATCCAAAGGTTGCGTGTTCAATTCCATGATAGATAATATTTTTTTGTGTGTTGTTTTTCCCTATCCCAAACCTTAACCCTTAACATAACCATTCTGAATGAATGTCTAAACTTAATGTTTTAATACTATCCCAAACCTTAACATAACCATTTTGAATGAATGTCTAAACTTAATGTTTTAACCCTATCAACTTCGAATTTTGACGTTTGGAGAAATGGAGCAATGTGGACAAGGAGGAGCAACCTAGGGTGTCAAAAACATTTCAAAATTTGACATTTGGAGCAATGTTAATTTTGCCACTCTTTTTTAGATTTAGTCTAGTCTTAGTCATTTTTACTAAAATATCATTAAGTCTCATTTTTGACATTTGAATAATGATTTAATCTAGTTATTGTCAAAATGACGAGAACAGTAGGCCATTTTAGTCAACTAAATGCCCCTTCATTTTAGTAACATTTGAGTCACGTCACATTTGTATTGCCGTGTTAACCTATAGTAAACATAAATCACTGACTTCCGTGTACACACACATACATAGCCTTGTCCTACAAGCATATTTTTGCTGCATAACACCCTAATCTCTTCCCAACAGCAGAAATATGACAATCATATATAAGAATTATCTGGCCATGTAAATTCCTAATTCAGCCTACATAGATATTACACATTACATACACAATAAACAGAGAAAGAGAGCGAGAGAAAGAGCGAGAGCGCGAGAAGCACAATAACCAGATGGTCCTGCAAAGTATTGGTAAAGTAGTATGGGTTGCACCTCCGTCACACGGTCGCGTCATTTCCATTGTTATCAACGTTCCTTAAATGCCTCAGCCACCTTGATGTCCAGAAGTAGAACAGGCCGGGGGCCAGGAGCTACAAGGACTGTTTCGCCCAGTGATGTAGTCGAGTTACTAAACCTTGAGTCCAAAACGAGTCCCAAGTGCCCTGTGCTCAAGTCCAGGTCCGAGTCACCAATGGTCAAGTTACGAGTTGAGTCACAAGTTCCTATGGCTGAAATCCAAGTCCCAGTGCTCGAGTCCTGGTCCAAGTGCTGATTCACATTAACTCAAAATAAAGCAATTTACCCAGTCAGATATAGTGTAGTCGCAAGAGGAATTTAGTCAATAAATTGTTTGCTATCCCTTTTCCTTTCTTTCTGTGCCACCAAATGTTTGCATATAGGCTACTGATAAAGTTACCAGGGCCACGTTCAGTTGCAAAATGTTCTCGTACGTTGCAGATAGAAATTAAATTAATCGAGATGACATTATTCCTTTTTCAACATCTCAGAGAGGCAATTTTGTTTTACTTAGCAGATTTCTATCTGAACGTTCTAAAACGTTGTGTCTTGCTGAACGTGCCCCCAAGTTGTTAGCCATAGTTGGCTAATGAGGTAACATGACTGAATAATGTGTAGCCTAAACAAATGGTTAATGGTCCGGTCCACAAGTAGCCTAGTTTTAAAACAGCCCACGATATGCTTTATGAATGTAAAATGCGGCCCAGCAATGCACAATAATAAGACAAAAATGTAGAGCCGGTATTATGGGTCATATCTTTTGAATGGTAAGGGCTAGAAACAACCGTTTTCTCTGAGGAAAAGAGGGAGACTTGTCTAAGTTGGCTATGAAATACAGTGGGGAAAGTCAGAGAGTTGATCGAGACTACAAATTCAACGACAGACAACTTTTCTATACTCATGGGTTGTTTTACTATTAAAACACACTGCTGCTATTGCTTTTCATTTTGTAAAGCTGCTTGTGTTTCTTAACCACTGAAAGGGTAGCTAACTAGAAGGCTCACACTGGGCACAGAGTATCCTTCCCACTGCTGAAGATAACTGCTCTGCACATCTGTGCTGCTAATTTTAATTTTGATTATCACTGAAAAGCGCTCAATCTCTCCAAAAAACTCTTGTCCAGTCCATTTGTAGTCAGACTAGCCACCTCCTCTAATTACCTGGCTTCATCAGAACCTTTGTTTAAGAAACTCAATATTTTGTCTATTTTTGACACTAATGTACGCCAATTATGCACTTTCATCTACAAATACTCATACCTCCCAGACAGTATACCTAAACCCTTTAGTGGATTATTTCAGGTTAATTTTGAAATCCATCTATATCACACAAGACACTGCAATAACCTTCACCGTCCCCACAGCTGCACGTCACATAGTAAATTCTGTATCAGACACAGAGGTACCGCACTCTGGAATTCTTATCTTCACATTGCCAAAACCTCATCATCCCTCAGTAACTTCAAGCAAAGACTGTGTGTCAGCCTGATGAACCAAACTACCCAATAATCCCCTCCATGAAGCCTAACTCTCACACTCACATGCACACACATGATCGAACATGGGTTTTCTACTTATATTTCTGATGTGGTTTTCATATAAGCCCGTTTGGGTTCCAACCTCTGTTTTTTACCAGTTGTTTTATCTGTACTGTTTTGTCCTTAAACCTTAAACGTAAGATTTTAGTCACAGAGATAATTTTGTCTCGTTTTTGATTAGTTAGTTTTTTTTCTGGGTCTATTTAGTCAGTTATAGTCTCGTCAATTGCCACGGAAACATAGGTGTTTGATGAATTTTTCATTCACTTTTTTTGCTGATGAAATTTACACTGGTTTGGAGTAACTTTTGAAGTTTGAGAAAGGTGGATAAACGTCAGAATCTGAAGTCAAATTGCTCTCATCTTATCCATCAATGTAGACATGGCTCTAACTCCTCTAGCTCCGCAATGAGCCAGGCAGCAGGCTGTTAGCCAGCCTGCCAGCTTAGTGGAGTCTGCCACTCGCCAGTCAGTGTAGTCAGGTTAGCTATCCCCATTGAGACCGTATCTGTGCCTCGATCGAGGTAGAGCTAAACTCAACATGGTGCTGTTCACCTTAGCAATCTCACTGGAATAAAGACCTCCATTCCTGTCATTATTGAAAGAGATTGTGATATCGCACATTTCAAAATAGGGGTACTTAATGTTAGAACCCTCACTTCCAAGGCAGTCATAGTCAATGAACTATTCCCTGATCATAATCTTGATGTGATTGGCCTGACTGAAACATGTCTCAAGCCTGATGAATCAAATCAAATTTCTTAGTCACATACACATGGTTAGCAGATGATATTGCGAATGTAGCAAATATGTGCAGCAGTGCAGTAATATCTAACATGTAATCTAACAGTACCACCACAACTACCTAATACACACAAATCTAAGCAAAGGAATGGAACAAGTATATATACATATAAATATATGGATGAGCAATGACACAGCAGCATAGGCAAGATGCAATAGATGGTATAATATACAGTATTTACATATGAGATGAGTAATGCAAGATATGTAAAAATTATTAAAGTGACTAGCGATCATTAAAGTGGCAATGATTTCAAGTCTGTATGTAGGCAGCAGCCTCTCTGTGTTAGTGATGGCTTTAACAGTCTGATGGCTTTGAGATAGAAACTGTTTTTCAGTCTCTCGGTCCCAGCTTTGATGCACCTGTACTGACCTCACCTTCAGGATGGTAGCGGGGTGAACAGGCAGTGGCTCGGGTGGTTGTTGTCCTTGATGACGTTGAATAAGACAGTGTTTTGCTGACAACACACGCCGAGGGCCCTCACCTCCTCCCTGTAGGCTGTCTCGTCGTTGTTGGTAATCAAGCCTACTACTGTTGTGTCGTCTGCGAACTTGATGATTGAGTTGGAGGCAAGCATGGCCACAGAGTCATGGGGGAACCGGGATTACAGGAGGGGGCTGAGAACGCACCCTTGTGGGGCCCCAGTGTTGAGGTTCAGCGAAGTGGAGATGTTGTTTCCTACCTTCACCACCTGGGGGCGGCCCGTCAGGAAGTCCAGGACCCAATTGCACAGGGCGTGGTTGAGACCCAGGGTCTCTAAGCATAGTGATGAGCTTGGAGGGTACTATGATGTTGAATGCTGAGCTATAGTCAATGAACAGTATTCTTACATAGGTGTCTGTTTCTCTGTTTCTCTACCTATATATATATATATATATATGTCTGTGATTCTGTTTCTCTCAGATCTTTCTATGTCTGTTTCTCTGTTTCTCTCTCTATATACACTGCTCAAAAAATAAAGGGAACACTGACTGCCATTAGGTACCGAGATGAGATCCTCAGACCCCTTGTGAGACCATATGCTGACACATGCACATTTGTGGCCTGCTGGAGGTCATTTTGCAGGGCTCTGGCAGTGCTCCTCCTTGCACAAAGGCGGAGATAGCGGTCCTGCTGCTGGGTTGTTGCCCTCCTACAGCCTCCTCCACGTCTCCTGATGTACTGGCCTGTCTCCTGGTAGCGCCTCCATGCTCTGGACACTACGCTGACAGACACAGCAAACCTTCTTGCCACAGCTCGCATTGATGTGCCATCCTGGATGAGCTGCACCGCCTGAGCCACTTGTGTGGGTTGTAGACTCCGTCTCATGCTACCACTCGAGTGAAAGCACCGCCAGCATTCAAAAGTGACCAAAACATCAGCCAGGAAGTATAGGAACTGAGAAGTGGTCTGTGGTCACCACCTGCAGAACCACTCCTTTATTGGGGGTGTCTTGCTAATTGCCTATAATTTCCACCTTTTGTCTATTCCATTTGCACAACAGCATGTGAAATTTATTGTCAATCAGTGTTGCTTCCTAAGTGGACAGTTTGATTTCACAGAAGTGTGATTGACTTGGAGTTACATTGTGTTGGTTAAGTGTTCCCTTTATTTTTTTGAGCAGTGTATATACACATCTGACTGTTTCTCTGTTTCTCTCTCTCTATATATATATATATATATCTGTGTTTCTCTCTCTCTCTATATATATATATATCTGTGTTTCTCTCTCTATATAACTGCCTGTGTTTTTCTCGCTCTCTCTCTCTCTCTCTCTCTCTTTTCTACAGTCTTCGAAAGCCAAGTTAATATCAGATCACTGACCATTTCGAATCCCACCGTACCTTCTCCACTGTTCAATACGGTTTCCGAGTTGGTCACAGGTTTACCTCAGCCACGCTTTAGGTACTAAACGATAGCATAACCGCCATCGATAAAAGACAGTTCTGTGCATCTGTCTTCATCGACCTGGCCAAGGCTTTCGACTCTGTCAATCCCCGTATTCTTATCGGCAGACTCAACAGCCTTGGTTTCTCAAATGATTGCCTCGTCTGGTTCACCAACTACTTCTCAGATAGAGTTCAGTGTGTCAAATCGGTCTCTATGGGGGTACCACAGGGTTCAATTCTCGGTCCAACTCTTTTCTCTGTATATTGCTGCCGGTGATTCCCTGATCCACCTCTACGCAGACAACACCATTCTGTATACATCTGGCCCTTCTTTGGATACTGTGTTAACTAACCTCCAAACGAGCTTCAATGCCATACAACACTCCTTCCGTGGCCTCCAACTGCTCTAAAACGCAAGGAAACCAAATGCATGCTTTCAACCGTTCGCTGCCCACACCCGCCCGCCTGACTAGCATCACTACCCTGGACGGTTCTGACTTAGAATTTGTGGACAACAACAAATACCTAGGTGTCTGGCTAGACTGTAAACTCTCCTTCCAGACTCATATTAAACATCTCCAATCCACAATTAAATCTAGAATCGGCTTCCTATTTCGCAACAAAGCCTCCTTCACTCACGCCGCCAATCATACCCTTGTAAAACTGAATATCCTGCCGATCCTCGACTTCGGCGATGTCATTTACAAAATAGCTTCCAACACTCTACTCAGCAACCTGGATCCAGTCTATCACAGTGCCATCCGTTTTGCCACCAAAGCCCCTTATACCACCCACCACTGCGACCTGCATGCTCTAGTCGGCTGGCCCTCGCTACATGTCCGTCGCCAGACCCACTGGCTCCAGGTCATCTATAAGTCTATGCTAGGTAAAGCTCCGCCTTATCTCAGCTCACTGGTCACAATAACAACACCCACCCGTAGCACGCGCTCCAGCAGGTATACAGTTGAAGTCAGAAGTAAACATGCATTTAGGTTGGAGTTATAAAAACTCGTTTTTCAACCACTCCACAAATTTCTTGTTAACAAACTATAGTTTTGGCAAGTTGGTTAGGACATCTATTTTTTGCATGACACAAGTCATTTTTCCAACAATTGTTTACAGACAGATTATTTCACTTATAATTCACTGTATCACAATTCCAGTGGGTCAGAAGTTTACATACACTAAATTGACTGTGCCTTTAAACAGCTTGGAAAATTCAAGACCATTTGGTAATGGCGTTAGAAGCTTCTGGTAGGCTAATTGACATCATTTGAGTCAATTGGAGGTGTACCTGTGGATGTATTTCAAGGCCTACCTTCAAACTCAGTGCCTCTTGGCTTGACATCATTGGAAAATCAAAAGAAATCAGCCAAGATCTCTTGTAGACCTCCACAAGTCTAGTTCATCCTTGGGAGCAATTTCCAAATGCCTGAAGGTTCATCTGTACAAACAATAGTACGCAAGTATAAACACCATGGGACCACGCAGCCATCATACCGCTCAGGAAGGAGACGCGTTCCGTCTCCTACAGATGAACGTACTTTTTTTTTTTTTTTTAAGTATTTTATTTTTGCATTTTCCAATTAACAACATTCAAGACAAACATGACAAGATATTAGACAACAATAGGACAAAGTGACAATAACAGATGAGCGTAACAAAGAAAGAAAAAATAAAACAAATTATAATTATATATACAGACATACAATAAAAAATAAAAATAATAATGAGACATTGGATCATAAGGTCACCTGCCGTAGGCTACATATTATACGTTACGTGTGAAACATTATATAAGGATAATCTAGAGGTTCATTCAATGTGATGTGGGGGGAGATTCTCCATATAGTCAATAAAAGGTTGCCAAGTTCTGTAAAATGTATTTAACTTATTCCTCAAGCGGTAAGTAATTTTCTCCAGTGGGATACAACTATTAACTTCTGATAGCCACATTGCAACTGGCAGGGGGGAATCCAATTTCCATTTCAAGGCGATACATTTCTTGGCAATCGCTAACAATATTTCTGTTAGCTTTATAGTATGGCTTTGCCTAAGATTGGTGTTAGTAAAGTTGCCCAGTAGACAGACCTCCGGGTCTAGAGGGAATGCAACCCCATGAATTGAGGATATGGTATCGCATAACCCCTGCCAGAAACTGTGTAGTTTTGAACACTGCCAAGTGGAATGGAGGAATGTTCCTTCATCTGAGCCACATCTAAAACATAGGGAGGAGATATCAGGGTTGAACTTGTGCAGTCTAGATGGGGTGATATAAAGCTGATGGAGGAAATTAAACTGAATCAGTCTGTATCTGGAGTTCAATGTGGATGTAACACCATCCCTGCATAGGTCACTCCATAGACCCTCATCGAGATCAATACCCAGATCTTTTCCCATCTAAGTCGGGGTTTATCTAGCCCAGGCAGTGTTAGTCCTGACATAAGAGCATCGTAAACACGGGAAATGGTCTTGAACAGTGGTTGGTCTGCGTGGCAGAGTTGTTCAATAGGTGACATCTTAGGTAGGTTCCATTGTCCCTTGAGAGACACCCTAATAAAGTTTCGTAGTTGTAGGTAGCTAAAGAAGTCCCTATTAGGCAAGTGGTATTTCTGTTTCAGCTGATCAGAAGACATAAGAACTCCCTCCTCGTAACAATGCTCCAGAAGAGTGATCCCCCTATCAGACCATGGTCTAAAGTTACTATTCTGGAAAAACATAGGAATCAATCTATTGTTCCATAAAGGGGTTTTAGGGGAAAGGAATCCCCCTCGTCCGAACAGCTCATGTAGTTTGCCCCATGCCAGGACAGAATGTATGATTAAAGGGTTGTCTGTGATGGTTTTTATAGATTTTCTGTCCCATTTGTAAAACAATTCTGCCCCAGTGTCATCATTTACCTCAAGCTTTTCAATGTTCAACCATGAGGGAGAGGGACCCTTGTCAAACCTCTGAGCCAGAAACCTAGACTGTGCTGCCCAGTAGTACATTCTAAAGTTGGGGAGGTTTAAGCCCCCTTGACTGTAATCAAGGGTCAGTTTATCCAGGCCAACCCTAGGGGTTTTGCCGTGCCAGATAAACCGTCTGGTCATCTTGTCGAGAGAGGAAAAGAATGCTGCGGGAACAGGGATAGGGAGAGATTGAAACATATATAGAAATCTGAAAAGCCAACTGAAAATTATTCATGATTATTATTTGACCATGCTTGTCACTTATGAACATCTTGGCATAGTTCTGTTATAATCTCCACCCGGCACAGCCAGAAGAGGACTGGCCACCCCTCATAGCCTGGTTCCTCTCTAGGTTTCTTCCTAGGTTTTGGCCTTTCTAGGGAGTTTTTCCTAGCCACCGTGCTTCTACACCTGCATTCTAGCTGTTTGGGGTTTTAGGCTGGGTTTCTGTACAGCACTTCGAGATATTATCTGATGTACGAAGGGCTATATAAAATAAAATTGATTGATTGATTGAAATCTGGGCAGGACATTCATTTTAATTACATTGATTCTACCCAGTAGAGTGAGAGGTAAGTCCATCCATTTACAAAGGTCACCCTCCACCTTTTGCAACAAATTGGCCAGATTGAGTTTATAGAGGTTGTTCAGGTTACCATCCACCATTATGCCCAAATATGTGAAGCCCATAGGCGACCATCTAAAAGGAAACATGTGCTTGATTGTATGATGGTCAAAGACAGACAACGGTAAGATTTCGCTTTTATCTAAATTGACCTTATATCCAGAGAAAGAACTATAACACTGTAGTAGGATCTGCAAGTGAGAGAGGGAGTGTTCTGGGTTTGTTAGAAATAAGATAAGGTCGTCCGCAAAGAGTGATAATTTATGGGTATGGGGGCCCACCTCAAAGCCATGTATGTCAGGGCACGTTCTAATAGCCTCAGCCAACGGTTCGATGGCGAGGGCAAAGAGGTGGGGGCTAATTGGGCAACCTTGTCTGTTCCCCCTATAGAGAGGGAAAGAGGAGGAAGTAATCCCGTTGGTAGCAATCCTAGCTTTAGGAGATTTGTAGAGTGATTTTATCAAATTTACAAACCCGGTACCTAAACCAAACTTTTCCAAGACGCGAAAGAGGTATGGCCATTCAACCCTATCAAAGGCCTTTTCAGCGTCGAGGGAGACTGCGACACTAGGTATTTTGTTTTTGTTAGCAAGGTGAATTATATCAAAGAACCTTCTGAGATTGTTGGAGGGCAATCTATTAATTATGAAGCCAGTCTGGTCTGGGTTGACCAACAGGGGAAGACATAACTCCAGTCTCTTCGATACCATCCTGGTGACCAGTTTACAATCTGTGTTAAGGAGAGAGATTGGTCTATATGAGGCGCACTTCAGTGGATTTTTCCCTTTCTTGTGGATTACAGTAATCACTGCTTGAAAGAAAGACTCTGGAAAGCAGTTGTCTTCCCTGGCTTTTTTAAGTACCTCCATAAGGTAGGGGACCAACAGTTCCCTAAATTCTTTATAGAACTCTGGAGGGAAGCCATCCTCCCCAGGAGATTTATTAGAAGGTAATGATTTAATGGCCTCCAACAATTCAGGAACTGAGAAGTGTTCACTCAGGCGCTCGCTGTCTTCCCCTGACAGGCATGGGAGGTTGAGAGAGGAGAGAAAGGAGTCGATCTCTGATAGATCATTGCTTGATTGGGAAGTGTAGAGGTCTTCATAGTATTTCTTAAAAGTATTATTAATTTCAGTAGGGTCGAAAGATATCTCATTAGTGAGAGTTTCTATAGCATTAATTGTCCTCTTACTTTCCTCTGCTTTCAGTTGCCATGCCAATACTTTGTGTGCTTTCTCTCCAAGCTCGTAATAACGCTGTTTTGATTTAGTGATGGCCCTCTCAGCTTGATATGTGTTCAGAATATTGTATTTCAGTTTTTTATTTACCAAAAGCCTGTATAGATCTTTAGTTGGGCCTCTTTGGTAGGTTTTCTCTAGCTCTGAGATTTCAGATTCAAGGGCACTCAGTGTTTTCTCTTCAGCCCTTTAGTATAGGAAATGATCTGTCCCCTCAGATAGGCCTTCAATGTGTCCCAAAGAATGAAACTGTCAGGAGCAGAGGGTTTGTTTGTCAAAGTGAAAATATTGATCTGCTCTTTGATGAATGCACAAAATTCAGGTTGCTTTAGGAGTGTAGAATTTAGTCTCCATCTATATGCTCCATTTACCTTGGTACGAATGGAGATTGATAATACCAGGGGAGAATGGTCACTAAGCAATCTGGGGAGATACTCGACATCTAACACTCTATGAAACAGTTGTGTCGACAGTAAAAAGTTCTCTATGCGTGTGTGTGTCTTGTGTGGGTGTGAATAAAAAGAGTAGTCCCTATCCTGTGGGTGCAACTGTCTCCAGATGTTTAGTAAATTGAGATCTTTCATGAATGACATGGTGAGCTTGCTTGCTTTGGTAAGAAGTGAAGGTTTATCAGAGGACCTATCAAGAACTGTATCTAAACAAAAGTTAAAATCTCCTCCAACCAGTAACCATCCTGGTGGTGCTTGAGCGACCTGAAGAAAGACATTCTGAATAAACATATGGTCATCGAAGTTAGGAGCATAAATATTCAATAGGGTCCAAGACTCTGAAAACATATGCCCCTGCACCAAAACAAACCTGCCAGAGGGATCAGAGATGGTGTTGCTAACGCAGAAGGGGATGTGTCTACTTATCAAAATTGCAGTTCCTCTTGCTTTGGAGTTAAAAGAGAACGCAAAAACTTGTCCTAGCCATTCCCTCTTCAATTTCTTGTGTTCACTGGCTGTAAGATGTGTTTCTTGTAAAAACACGATGTCAGCCTTTCATTTCTTAAGGTATGTATAGACTCTCTTCCTTTTAATCGGGCTGTTAAGACCTTTTACGTTGAATGTGACATATTTTAGTGGATTAAGCATAGTAGGGTTTCAAATATGTAACTGAATGGAAATCTATCATATGTAGATAGTTAGGAAATGTTTCAACATTGGTTTGAACACAGAAGTGACCTATGTGTCTCTTTAGGAAGGAAACAATAAACATAGAAAAAAGGGGAAAAAAATAAAGAATCCCACCCACCCCGATTGTTAGGCTAAAACCACAATCCCAACAATCAAACATGAATACACTTGTAGAGATACGTTGCTGCTCGCTTTCCATCTTGCTCTTACTAGCTAAACCTTGGCGTAAACTAAAACCTGCGAGCTCTCTAAATTGAAAACAAACGTTGTGAATAGACATTTATGGCTGAATATTTACTGCCCACGGTAAGGGCTGCTTGAGTCTCTTTTCGAAAGATTAACATAAATGAGGGGGAAAGCAGTGGGCCAAAACCCACTTATTTGCTTCGCCCAGTGATATGTACTAAACCAAAATATACTCTCCTGTAAATGTAATAGAACTCACCCCGGAAAGATACGGTTAGTTGAAAATGTACAAACCAATTATAGCGACCAGGAGGATATCAGCGGTTCAGTCCGGAAAAGAGAAAACAAACAAACTGCATCTTATCCCCCAAAGAGACCGTTCTGGCTCAGACATTGCTCAGTTCTTTGAGAAAAGTGTACACTTCTCCCGGCGTGTTGAAGAGATGGCTTCGACCGTTGTACTGAGCTTTCATCCGCGCAGGGTGGATGAGGTAGCCGATGATGTTCTTCTCCTTCAGTGCCTTGGCGGCAGGTCTGAACTGCTTGCGACGTCTTGCGAGATCCGCGCTCATATCCGGGAAAAGGCTGACCCTCTTGCCATCAATGGTTATGTCCCCTTTGGCTCTTGCGAGTTGCAGTACCTTCTCTCTGTCTTGGAAACGGAGGAACCTGACCAGGACGGCCCGTGGGGGCTCATCTGGCCGGGGTTTCGGCGCTGATGTTCTGTGGGCGCGTTCGATTTCCAGTGGCTTGGTGAAGTTGATTGTGCCTAGGACATCCGGGATCCATTGAGTGAAGAAACGGACGGGTCACGGCCCTCGCTGTCCTCTTTCAATCCCACCACACGGATATTACTACGTCTGCTCTGGTTCTCCATCTGATCTACCTTGTTTTTGAGGTAGGCATTGTCCTTTTGCAGTTGTATCAAGACCTGGTCATGTCGAGCGATGGTGTCTTCAACTGTGCTAATGCGCAACTCTGCCTCAGTCGTTCTCAAAAGGAGATCATTCATGGAGGATTTCAGGTCGTCAATGGAAGAATGGAGTTCGGCCGTTCTCTTATCGATTTTCATAGAAAGACCTTTGTTACCATCCTGAATTTCCCGGAGGAGAGTAGCCAGCATGTCGGCAGGCTCGCAAGAGGCCGAGAGCAACAGTCTGGAACTGTCGTTTGAGTTATGAGGGCTAATGCTAATCTTGCTAGCGTTATCGTTATCTTGGGAGTCAACGACGTTTTGGTCGTCCTTCTTGCCTCTCTTTCGGCGGTCCATGGCTATTTGGGAAGGTAAGTACTTGTCAATTTATCAGCCGATGTTAGAATATTGTTTCAACGTTGTTGTTTAGGTAATAATAGAATAACTTTGAAGAGCCCGGTTTGTCAACGTCTGCTCAGCTCCGCGGCATCACGTGACCCCCCGATGAACGTACCTTTGTGCGAAATGTGCAAATCAATCCCAGAACAGCAGCAAAGGACCTTGTGAAGATGCTGGAGGAAACCGGTACAAAAGTATCTATAGCCACAGTAAAACGAGTCCTATGTCACCAAAACCTGAAAGGCCGCTCAGCAAGGAAGACGCCACTGCTCCAAAACCGCCATAAAAAAAAGCCAGACTACGGTTTGCAACTGTTTGGCCATAATGACCATCGATATGTTTGGAGGACAAAGGGGGAGGCTTGCAAGCCGAAGAACACCATCCCAACCATGAAACACGGGGCTGGCAGCATCTTGTTGTAAGGTTGCTTTGCTGCAGGAGGGACTGGTGCACTTCACAAAATAGATGGCATCATGAGGATGGAAAATTATGTGGATATGTTGAAGCAACATCTCAAGACATCAGTCAGGAAGTTAAAGCTTAAACGCAAATGCGTCTTCCAAATGGACAATGACCTCAAGCATACTTCCAAAGCTGTGGCAAAATGGCTTAATAAGGACAACAAAGTCAAGGTATTGGAGTGGACATCACAAAGCCTTGACGTCAATCCTATAGAACATTTGTGGGCAGAACTGAAAAAGTGTGTGCGAGAAAGGAGGCCTACAAACCTGACTCAGGTACACCAGCTCTGTCAGAAGGAATGGGCCAAAATTATTCACCCAACTTATTGTGGGAAGCTTGTGGAAGGCTATCTGAAACGTTTGACCCAAGTTAAACAATTTAAAAGGCAATGCTACCAAATATTAATTGAGTGTATGTAAACTTCTGACCCACTGGGAATGTGATGAAATAAATAAAATCATTCTCTCTACAATTATTCTGACATTTCACGTTCTTAAAATAAAGTGAGGATCCTAACTGACTTAAGACAGGGAATGTTTTCTAGGATTAAATGTCAGGAATTGTGAATGTATGTTAAATGTATTTGGCTACTGTGTATGTAAACTTCCGACTTCAACTGTATGTCTGTGTCTCATTTTCAATTCAATTCAGTTCAAGGGGCTTTATTGGCATGGGAAACATATGTTAACATTGCCAAAGCGAATGAGGTAGATAATAAGGAAATAAAGTGAAATAAACAATAAAAACTATCAGTAAGCATTACACTCACTGTCACGGCCTGACCTTAGTTCCTTTTTTATGTCTCTATTTTGGTTTGGTCAGGGCGTGAGTTGGAGTGGGCATTCTATGTCTGGTGTTCTAAGTTGTCTATTTCTTTGTGTTTGGCCGTGTGTGGTTCTCAATCAGAGGCAGCTGTCTATTGTTGTCTCTGATTGAGAACCATACTCAGGTAGCCTGTTCCCACCTGTGTTTGTGGGTAGTTGTTTTCTGTCTCTGTGTCTGCACCAGACAGAACTGTTTCGTGTTGGTCTATTTTTGTTATTTTGTCTCAGTGTTCTGAGTTACAAGAAATATTAACATTGACACTTACCACGCAGCGTTTTGGTCCGATCATGACTACTCTTCATCAGACGAAGAGGATCGTTACAGAACTACCCACCACCTAAGGACCAAGCAGCGTGGTGGAATGGACTCCTGGACATGGGAGGAAATCTTGGACGGCAAAGGACCATGGGCACAGCCGGGAGAGTATCGTCGTCCTAAAAAGGAGCTGGAGGCAGCCAAAGCGGAGCGGCGACACTATGAGGAGTTGGCTTGAGGAAAAGTGCACGTGAGGCAGCTCCAGGATTTTTTTTGGGGGGGGGGGGGACATGAGGAGATTGGCGGAGTCAGGTAGGAGACCTGAGCCAACTCCCCGTGCTTACCGTGGCGAGAGAGTGACCGGGCAGGCACCGTGTTATGCGGTGAAGCGCACAGTGTCCCCAGTGCGCACGCATAGCCCAGTGCACTACATCGCAGCTCCTCGCATCGGCCGGGCTAGAGTGGGAATCGAGCCAGGAGGGATGATGCCGGCTCAGGGCTTCTGGCCTCCAGTGCGTCTCCTCGGCACGGGTTATACTGCACCAGCCTTACGCATGGTGTCCCCAGTTCACCAGCACAGCCCAGGGCGGCCGGTTCCAACTCCCCGCACTTGCCGAGCTACAGGGGGTATCCAGCCAGGACGAGTTGTGCTAGCTCTGCGCTCGAGACCGCCAGTGCGCCTCCACGGCCCAGTGTATCTGGTGCCTCGGCTAAGGAAGAGGCCTCCTGCATGTCTCCCCAGCCTGGTGAGTCCTGTGCCTTCTCCCAGAGCCAGGCCTCCTGTGTGTCTCTCCATTCCAGTGGTGATCCATGGCACGAAGCCTCCAGTGGTGATCCATGGCACGAAGCCCCCAGTGGTGATCCATGGCAAGAAGCCTCCAGTGGTGATCCATGGCAAGAAGCCTCCAGTGATGATCCATGGCACGAAGCCTCCAGTGGTGATCCATGGCACGAAGCCTCCAGTGATGATCCATGGCACGAAGCCTCCAGTGATGATCCATGGCACGAAGCCTCCAGTGATGATCCATGGCACGAAGCCTCCAGTGATGATCCATGGCACGAAGCCTCCAGTGATGATCCATGGCACGAAGCCTCCAGTGATGATCCATGGCACGAAGCCTCCAGTGATGATCCATGGCACAAAGCCTCCAGTGATGATCCATGGCACGACGCCTCCAGTGATGATCCATGGCACGACGCCTCCAGTGATGATCCATGGCACGACGCCTCCAGTGATGATCCATGGCACAAAGCCTCCAGTGATGATCCATGGCACAAAGCCTCCAGTGATGATGCATGGCACAAAGCCTCCAGTGATGATCCATGGCACAAAGCCTCCAGTGATGATCCATGGCACAAAGCCTCCAGATCCATGCCACGAGGCCTCCAACGAAGGACGTCAGTCCGGAGCCTCCAGCGACGGGCTTCAGTCAGGAGCAGCCAGAGTCTCCCTCCTGTCCGGGGCAGCCAGAGTCTCCCTCCTGCCCGGAGCAGCCAGAGTCTCCCTCCTGCCCGGAGCAGCCAGAGTCTCCCTCCTGTCCGGAGCAGCCAGAGTCTCCCTCCTGTCCGGAGCAGCCAGAGTCTCCCTCCTGTCCGGAGCAGCCAGAGTCTCCCTCCTGTCCGGAGCAGCCAGAGTCTCCCTCCTGTCCGGAGCAGCCAGAGTCTCCCTCCTGTCCGGAGCAGCCAGAGTCTCCCTCCTGTCCGGAGCAGCCAGAGTCTCCCTCCTGTCCGGAGCAGCCAGAGTCTCCCTCCTGTCCGGAGCAGCCAGAGTCGCCCTCCTGTCCGGAGCAGCCAGAGTCGCCCTCCTGTCCGGGGCCCGCTGCGAGGGTCGGCGGTAAAGGTCCCCGCTCCAGAGGCGCCACCTAAGTGGGTCAAGACCCAGAGCCGCCACCACGGTGAAATGCCCACCCAGACCCTCCCCTATAGGTTCAGGTTTTGCAGTCGGAGTCCGCACCTTTGGGGTGGGGGGGGGTAGGTACTGTCGCGCCCTGACCTTAGAGATCCTTTTCATGTTTCTATTTTGGTTGGTCAGGGCGTGAGTTTGGGTGGGCATTCTATGTCTGGTGTTCTATGTTGTCCTTATTTTGTATTTCTATGTGTTTGGCCTGGTATGGTTCCCAATCAGAGGCAGCTGTCTATCGTTGTCTCTGATTGAGAACCATACTTAGGTAGCCTGTTCCCACCTGTGTTTGTGGGTAGTTGTTTTCTGTTTTGTGTCTTCACCTTACAGAACTGTTCGTTCACCACACTTTACATGTTTGACATTAAAGAAGCTTCTATTAAAGAAAACCCTTTGAAGTCTTTTAGATAGATAGCTCTGAATACATGATATGGCAGAGGTTGTAAAGCCATAACACATAAGTTCTCAACAACAGGTTATGGCTAATAATATCAAAGGCTGCAATGAAATCTAACAGTACAGCTCCCACTGCCTCTTATCAATTTCTTTCAACCAATCAAGAGTAATTTGTATCAGTGCAGTACATGTTGAGTGCCTTTCTCTATAAGCATGATGAAAGTATGTTGTTAATTTGTTTACAGAGAACAAGCATTGTATTTGCTCCCCACATTTTTTTCTAACAGTTTGCTAAGAACTGACAGCAAGCTGATAGGTCTGCTGTTAAAACCAGTAAAGGCTACTTAACCACGGAATTACTTTGGCTTGCCTCCAGGCCTGAGGAAAATACTTTCCTCTAGGCTCAGATTAAATATATGACAGATAGGAGTGGCCATAAAGTCAGCTACCATCCTCAGTAGGGAAAAGGGGATACATAGTCAGTTGTACAACTGAATGCATTCAACTGAAATGTGTCTTCCAGAGAGGTGCAGAGGGCTGTCTTTAACGACATCCAGGTCATCGGCGCCCAGGGAACAGTGGGTTAAGTGTCTTTCTCAGGGGCAGAACGCCAGATTTTTACCTTGTCAGCTCGGGGATTCAATCCATTAACCTTTTGGTTACTGACCGAATGCTCCTATCCGCCAGGCTATATGCACACACAGTAGCTTCCCATCTGAGTTGTCATTGCCAGGAGGTTAGTCATTATTGATCGATAACAATCATTTTTCCACCTCTCCCACTAACTTTACAAAATTCAAACTTGCAATAATTTTCTTTAATTATTATTATTTTTTAATTATACATGAGTACGATGACTCACTGTTCATTGTTGGCATTTCCTGCCTAAGTTTGCCCACTTTGCCAATTAAGTAATTATTCAAATAAATGGTTTTGTGATGAATAAGCCATTTGATTCAATGAAATATGGAGTTGAATTTGTCTTTCTGCCCATAATTTCATTTAAAGTACTCCAAAGTTTATTCCATCATTCTTTATATCATTGAGCTTGGCTTCATAATATAGTTTCTTCTTCTTTTTGTTGAGTTTAGTCACATAATTTCTCAATTTGCAGTATCAGTCAGTCACATGTGCAGCCAGACTTATTAGTCACTCCTTTTGACCCATCTCTTTCAACGATACAGTTTTTTAATTTCTCATCAATCAATGGAGCCTCAACAGTTCTAAGTCAGCTTCTTAATTAACAGGTGCATGTTTATCAATAATTGGAAGAAGTAATTGTATAAATTCATAAAGTGCAGCGTCTGGGTACTCCTGAAATTATGGCTAGGCGGCGGGACACCTGTCGACAACTTCCAGTGAAATTGAAGGTTGCGCAATTCAAATAAATAATCATAAAAATTATGGATATTAAACATCTAGGTACATACAAGTGTCTTATATCGGTTAAAAGCTTAAATTCTTGTTAATCTAACTGCTTTGTCCGATTTACAATAGGCTTTACAGCGAAAGCATGCCATGCGATTGTTTGAGGGCGGCGCCCCACATCAACATATTTTTCAACCAGCACAGGCTTTGTAAAATCACAAAGAGCGATTAAATATTCACTTTTTGAAAATCTTCCTCTGATTTGCAATCCCAAGGGTCCCAGCTACAACATGCATGGTCGTTTTGTTAGATAAAATCCTTCTTTACATCCCAAAAAGCCAGTTTAGTTGACGCCATCGATTTGAGTAATCCACTCGTTCAACATGCAGAGAAAAGAATCCAAAAAGCTACCGCTAAACTTTGTTAAAACAAGTCAAAATACGTTTCTATTTCATCCTCGGGTACTCTAAAATGTAATTAAACTATAATATTTAATACGGAAGGAAGTATGTTCACCAGAAAAGCAAAATTAGCAAGTGTGAGTCCTCTTCGTCGCGCGCGCACAGACTGATTTCCAACTCTGACTCCCAGTACCAAAACTCAAAATTCTTCCTCGTTTGGGAAGAAACAAGCCTGAAACCTTGAACAAAGACTGTTGACATCTAGTGGAAGCCATAGGAATTGCAGTCTGGGAGCTGGACTTGCATAGCTTTCCATTGAAAGAGCATGGGATCTCAAACAAACAAAAAATTACGGTTGGTTTTTCTTTGGATTTCCTCCTACCATATGAATTGTGTTATAGTCTCATACATTGATTTAACATTTCTACAAACTTCAAAGTGTTTTCTATCCAATGGTACTAATTATATGCATATCCTGGCTTCTGGGCCTGAGTAACAGGCAGTTTAATTTTGGCACGTCATCAGACAGGAAGTGGAGAAAAATAGACCCTAGCCTGAAGAAGATTTATTAATCACTTCAGACCAACAAATATTTTTAACATCAACAACATAAGAGTCACAGCAAAATCTTTTGTATGATCTCTTATAGACTATTTCAGTTCCAGCTTTTGGAACACTGGCTTTCCTGTGATCACTGCATCTAATGGGTACGGATACAGCTTCAGAACCAAGTTCTACAGTTTTAGTAAAAATGTGATTAATACATGTGAATGGTCTTGTTCCTGTAGTGTTTGTGAACACCCTGGTATGTTGATTAACTTCTCTGCGCTACGGATCCCTTTTTTACGGGATCATTTTCCTAAACAACCACTGAATTGCAGGACGCAAAATATTACTAAAAATATTTATAAATCATGCAATCACAAGTGAAATATACCAAAACACAGCTTAGCTTGTTGTTAATCCACCTATCGTGTCAGATTTTGAAAATATGCTTTACAGCGAAAGAAATCCAAGCTTTTGTGAGTGTATCAATCAATGCTAGAACAGCTAGCCCCAAATTAGCATGGTCACGAAAGTCAGAAAAGCAATAAAATTAATCTCTTACCTTAGATAATCTTCAGATGTTTACACTCACGAGACTCCCAGTTACACAATAAATGTTATTTTTGTTCGATAAATATAACTTTTATAACAAAAAAACGCCATTTGGGTTGCGCGTTATGTTGAGAAAACTACAGCCTCGTTCCGGTCCTGAAAGGAAGAAGAAAATTTCCAAACGTATCAGATTAAAAGATATTACTAGAAATATTTATAATCATGCAATCACAAGTGAAATATACCAAAACACAACTTAGCTTGTTGTTAATCCACCTATCGTGTCAGATTTTGAAAATAATCTTTACAGCGAAAGAAATCCAAGCTTTTGTGAGTGTAGCAATCAATGCTACAACAGTTAGCCTTATATTAGCTTGGTCACGAAAGTCAGAAAAGCAATAAAATGAATCACTTACCTTAGATAATCTTCGGATGTTTGCACTCAGGAGACTCCCAGTTACACAACAAATGTTATTTTTATCCGGTACATAATACTTTTATTACCAAAAAACGCCATTTGGGTTGCGCGTTATGTTCAGAAAACCAAAGCCTTGTTCCGTTCGACAAATTCCAAACAGTATCCGTAATTGTCGTAGAAACATGTCAAATGTTTTTTATAATCAATCCTCAGGTTGTTTTTAACAAACATAATCGATAATATTTCAACCGGACCGTAACCTATTCATTAAGAGACAAACGGAAAATGGAGAGCTCCTCTCACGCACGCAGGAACTATTCGGAGGACACCTGACTAGTTTTGAAAAATCTCGTTCATTTTTCAAAATAAAAGCCTGAAACTATGTCTAAAGCCTAATCACAGCCTGAGGAAGCCATTGGAAAAGGAATATGGTTGATACCCCTATAAATGGAAGAAAGACTGCTGGAGGTCATTTTGCAGGGCGCTGGCAGTGCATCTCCTTGCACAAAGGCGGAGGTAGCGGTCCTGCTGCTGGGTTGTTGCCCTCCTACGGCCTCCTCCACGTCTCCTGATGTACTGGCCTGTCTCCTGGTAGCGCCTCCATGCTCTGGACACTACACTGACAGACACAGCAAACCTTTTTGCCACAGCTCGCATTGATGTGCCATCCTGGATGAACTGCACTACCTGAGCCACTTGTGTGGGTTGTAGACTCCGTCTCATGCTACCACTAGAGTGAGAGCACCGCCAGCATTCAAAAGTGACCAAAACATCAGCCAGGAAGCATAGGAACTTAGAAGTGGTCTGTGGTCACCACCTACAGAATCACTCCTTTTTTGGGGGTGTCTTGCTAATTGCCTATAATTGCCACCTTTTGTCTATTCCATTTGCACAACAGCATGTGAAATTTATTGTCAATCAGTGTTGCTTCCTAAGTGGACAGTTTGATTTCACAGAAGTGTGATTGACTTGGAGTTACATTGTGTTGTTTAAGTGTTCCCTTTATTTTTTTGAGCAGTGTATATACACACAAACACATACACACACTCATATAAACATTCAAACATATACACATACATACATCTACACTTTTTATATATATATACACACCTTCCTTTATTATTCCCTGCAGACCCTACCACCCCTCCCCCAAATGGAGTAATCAAATAAACAATAACACTTAGGCTTCTACTTCCAGCTTACACATACTGACACATTTTACAGACACAATCTATTTTACAATAGTTATATTTTGTTTGTTTTTAGTCCTGGCCTTCCTCTATTTCTGAGGTCCATCCAGTTTGATTTCTATTTACCATATATTTGTAACTGCTATTTCACAAAATTTCTGAATTTATATACAGTTGAAGTCGGAAGTCTACATACACCTTAGCCAAATACATTTAAACTCAGTTTTTCACAATTCCTGACATTTAATCCTAGTAAAAATGCCCTGTCTAGGTCAGTTAGGATCACCACTTTATTTTAAGAATGTGAAATGTCAGAATAATAGTAAAGAGAATGATTTGTTTCAGATTTTTTTTTATTTCATCACATTCCCAGTTGGTCAGAAATGTGCATACACTGAATTAGTATTTGGTAGCATTGCCTTTAAATTGTTCAACTTGGGTCAAACGTTTTGGGTAACCTTCCACAAGCTTCCCACAATTTTGGCCCATTCCTCCTGACAGAGCTGACCCGAGTCAGGTTTGTAGGAATTCTTGCTCGCACAAGCTTTTTCAGTTCGGCCCACAAATGTTCTATGGGATTGAGGTCAGGGCTTTGTGATGGCCACTCCAATACCTTGACTTTGTTGTCCTTAAGCCCTTTTGCCACAACTTTGGAAGGATGCTTAGGGTCATTGTTCATTTGGAAGACCCATTTGCGACCAAGCTTTAACTTCCTGACTGATGTCTTGAGATGTTGCTTCAATATATCCACATCATTTTCCTACCTCATGATGCCATCTATTTTGTGAAGTGCACCAGTCCCTCCTGCAGCAAAGCACCCCCACAACATGATGCTGCCACCCCCGTGCTTCACGGTTGGGATGGTGTTCTTCGGCTTGCAAGCCTCCCCCTTTTTCCTCCAAACATAACGATAATCATTATGGCCAAACTGTTCCCTTATTGTTTCATCAGACAGGAGGACATTAATCCAAAAAGTACAATCTTTGTCACCATGTGCAGTTGCAAACCATAGTCTGGCTTTTTTATGGCGGTTTTGGAGCAGTGGCTTCTTCCTTGCAGAGCGGCCTTTCAGGTTATGTCAATATATGACTCGTTTTACTGTGGATATAGATACTTTTGTGCCTGTTTCCTCCAGCATCTTCACAAGGTCCTTTGCTGTTGTTCTTGGATTGATTTGCACTTTCGTAACCAAAGTAAGTTCATCTCTAGGAGACAGAACGAGTCTCCTTCCTGAGCGGTATGACGGCTGCGTGGTCCCATGGTGTTTATACTTGCATACTATTGTTTGTACAGATGAACATTGTACCTTCAGACGTTTGGAAATTGCTCCCAATGATGAAACAGACTTGTGGAGGTCTACAATTTTTTTTCCTGAGGTCTTGGTTGATTTGTTTTGCATTTCCCATGATGTCAAGCAAAGAGGCACTGAGTTTGAAGGTAGGCCTTGAAATACATCCACAGGTACGCCTCCAATTTACTCAAATGATGTCAATTAGCCTATCAGAAGTTTCTAAAGCCATGACATAATTTCATGGAATTTTCCAAGCTGTTTAAAGGCACAGTCAACTTAGTGGACAGTGGGGCAAAAAAGTATTTAGTCAGCCACCAATTGTGTAAGTTCTCCCACTTAAAAAGATGAGAGAGGCCTGTAATTTTCATCATAGGTACACTTCAACTATGACAGACAAAATGAGAAAAAAAATCCAGAAAATCACACTGTAGGATTTGTAATGAATTTATTTGCAAATTATGGTGGAAAATAAGTATTTGGTCACCTACAAACAAGCAAGATTTCTGGCTCTCACAGACCTGTAACTTCTTCTTTAAGAGGCTCCTCTGTCCTCCACTCGTTACCTGTATTAATGGCACCTGTTTGAACTTGGTATCAGTATAAAAGACACCTGTCCACAACCTCAAACAGTCACACTCCAAACTCCACTACGGCCAAGACCAAAGAGCTGTCAAAGGACACCAGAAACAAAATTGTAGACCTGCACCAGGCTGGGAAGATTGAATCTGCAATAGGTAAGCAGCTTGGTTTGAAGAAATCAACTGTGGGAGCAATTATTAGGAAATGGAAGACATACAAGACCACTGATAATCTCCCTCGATATGGGGCTCCACGCAAGATCTCACCCCGTGGGGTCAAAATGATCACAAGAACGGTGAGCAAAAATCCCAGTTTTGGTCACTTTTGAATGCTGGCGGTGCTTTCACTCTAGTGGTAGCATGAGACGGAGTGTACAACCCACACAAGTGGTTCAGATAGTGCAGCTCATCCAGGATGGCACATCAATGCGAGCTGTGGCAAGAAGGTTTGCTGTGTCTGTCAGCGTAGTGTCCAGAGCATGGAGGAGCTACCAGGAGACAGGCCAGTACATCAGGAGACGTGGAGGAGGCCGTAGGAGGGCAACAACCCAGCAGCAGGACTGCTACCTCCGCCTTTGTGCAAGGAGGAGCACTGCCAGAGCCCTGCAAAATGACCTCCTTTATTGGGGGTGTCTTGCTAATTGCGTATAATTTCCACCTTTTGTATTCCATTTGCACAACAGCATGTGAAATTTATGGAAAGTGGACAGTTTGATTTCACAGAAGTGTGATTGACTTGGAGTTACATTGTGTTGTTTAAGTGTTCCCTTTATTTTTTGAGCAGTATATATACCACTTGGATCCTGTTTCAGTAATAATGAAATCAGACTATCTTGTCGAGTGTCTGATAATCTACCATTTATATAGGAGTGGTTAAAACATGCTAATACTGGTCTTCCACTGGTATGCCATCCAGCCCTGGAGTTCCCCGGACTTAAAGGCTTTAATTGCATCAAGAAGTTCCTCTGTAATTAGAAGGCCAGCATCCCGGAGTCGCCTCTTCACTGTTGATGTTGAGACTGGTGTTTTGCGGGTACTATTTAATGAAACTTAAATTTAATGAGGCTTCTGTTTCTCAAACGAGACACTCTAATGTACTTGTCCTCTTGCTCAGTTGTGCACCGGGGTTTTCCACTGCTCTTTCTATTCTGGTTAGAGCCAGTTGGCGCTGTTCTGTGAAGGGAGTAGTACACAGTGTTGTACAAGATATTCAGTTTCATGGCAATTTCTCAGAACAAGAATAGAATGACGAGTTTCAGAAGAAAGGTATTTGTTTCTGGCCATTTTGAGCCTGTAATCAAACCCACAAATGCTGATGCTCCAGATACTCAGCTAGTCTAAAGAAGGCCAATTGAATTGATTATTTAAATCAGAACAGTTTTCAGCTGTGCTAACAATTTCAAAAGGGTTTTCTAATGATCAATTAGCCTTTTAAAATGATTAACTTGGATTATCTAACACAACATGCCATTGGAACACAGGAGTGATGGTTGCTGATAAATGGGCCTCTGTACATCTATGTAGATATTCCATAAAACAAGTCTGCTGTTTCCAGCTACAATAGTCATTTAAAACTATAACAATGTCTACACTGTATTTCTGATCAATTTGATGTCATTTTAAAATGGACCAAATTTTTTTTTGCTTTTGTTTCAAAAACAAGGACATTTAAGTGTATTACCTCAACTGACCTGTACCCCGCACATTGACTCTGTACCGGTACCCCCTGTATATAGCATCGTTATTGTTATTTTGTTGCTTTTTTTTTATTTTAATTTTGTTTATTTAGTAAATGTTTTTTTAACTCTTATTTTTCTTAACTGCATTGTTGGTTAAGGGCTTCTATTCAGCGCATGTGACAAATAAAATTTGATTTGGATTTGGTTACTCTCTAGGTTTCTTCCTTGGTTCCGGCCTTCCTATGGAGTTTTTCCTAGCCATCGTGCTTCTATATCTGCATTGCTTGCTGTTTGGGGTTTTAAGCTGGATTTCTGAATAGCACTTTGTGACATCTGCTGATGTAAAAAGGGCTTCATAAATAGAGTGCATTCTTTTTCCATTTTGTTACAGCCTTATTCTAAAATGGATGAAATAGTTTTTTTTTTCCTTTTCCTATCTACACACAACCCATAATTACAAATAAAAAAATGATAAAAAAGAAACATCACATTTACCTCAGTATTCAGATCCTTTATTCAGTACTTTGTTGAAGCACCTTGGGCTACGATTAGAGCCTTGAGTCTTGTGTATGATGCTACAAGCATAGCATACCTGTATTTGGGGAGTTTCTCCCATTCTTCTCAGCAGATCCTCTCAAGCGCTGTCAGGTTGGATGGGGAGCATTGCTGCACAGCATTGTCAGGTCTCTCCAGAGATGTTCAATAGGGTTCTGGCTGGGCCACTCAAGGACATTGAGACTTGTCCCGAAGCCACTCCTGCGTTGTCTTGCCTGTGTACTTAGGGTCGTTGTCCTGTTGGAAGGTGAACCCTTCGCCCAGTCTGAGGTCCTGAGTGCTCTGGAGCAGGTTATCATCAAGTATCTCTCTGTACTTTGCTCCGTTCATCTTACCCTCGATCCTGACTAGTCTCCCAGTCCCTGCCGCTCAAAAACATCCTCACAGCATGATGCTGCCACCACCATGCTTCACCGTAGAGATGGTACCAGGTTGGCATTCAGGCTAAAGAAGTTCAATCTTGCTTCTCATGGTCTGAGAGTCCTTTTAGGTGCCTTTTGGCAAACTCCAAGCTGGCTGTCATGTTCCTTTTACTGAGGAGTGAATTCTGTCTGGCCACTCTACCATAAAGGCCTGATGGTTGGAGTGCTGTAGAGATGGTTTTCCTTCTGGAAGCTCTATCAGAGTGACCATGGGGTTTTTGATCACCTCCCTGACCAAGGCCCTTCTCCCTTGATTGCTCAGTTTGGCTGGGCGGCAAGCTCTAGGAAGAGTGTTGGTGATTCCAAACTTCTTATATTTAAGAATGATGGAGGCCACGGTGTTCTTGGGGACTTTCAATGCTGCAGACATTTTTTGGTACCCTTCCCCAGATGTGCCTCAACACAATCGTGTCTCGGAGCGCTATGGACAATTCATTTGACCTCATTGCTTGGTTTTTGCTCTGACATGCACTATCAACTGGGGGACCTTATATAGAAAGGTCTGTGCCTTTCCAAATCATGTCCACCACAGTTGGACTCCAATCAAGTTGTAGAAACATCTCAATGAGGATCAATGGAAACATGATACACAAACTCAATTTCAAGTCTCATTGAAAAGGGTCTGAATACTTATGTAAATAAGGTATTTCAAAAATCATGTTTCACTTTGTCATTATGGGGTAGTGTGTGTAGATTGATGAGGGGAAACAATTATTTACTCCATTATAGAATAAGGCTGTAACGTAACAAAATGTGGAAAAAGTCAAGGGGTCTGCATACTTTCCTTAGGCACTGTAAATTTGATTGATTGACTAATCTTACACAGTTTAAACAGTGCCTCTGCAAAGTACATTGAAAGCCTTGATGAAAGAAGTTTTACAGAACGTATGTACGTGACTCTTGTAACACCACACTTCACAACCCTATGTTGGGACAAATTGTGAACATAGCTCCCCCTACTGGTCAGAAATTGATTACTACAACTACTGATCATCCCAGTGTGGGACTAAATGGAATGTTCAGATCTTTGAATAATGTGATTAAGCACATTTTCTGGATATGGAAGCTGCTCAAAATAACCTGAGATGAGGTTTGACCTGACCGGTGGTGTGTGCCATTTCCTATATCTGGTCAGGCTTAGAAGCACACAGCATGACCACACTCTCACCTATTTCAGTAGTCTAATGATCTTGTGCTTAGTTAGGGTGCCAAGCGAACCCCCCTGTTATCCTGTCAAGATACTCTTTAACCTTCTATGGAGAGACTGGGGATAATTGGCTCATGCTGCTGTACTGTACATGCCGCTGGATGGAGAAAACAAGCTAACGACAGAGAAACATCCACTACCTTAAGCTGTCAATAAATCATATGGACGTCTTGTGCTAAAAGCCAGCGTACATCAATATTAATAGCATGTATTCTGTATTAATAGCATGTCATCTGTCAGGTTGAGATGGAGCGAGAAGGGACGTGTTCATTATTGCAACACGCCTCAGGCAAACTAGTAGTTAACCAAGACAACCTGGCCTGGGAATGGAGGGAGAGCAGACAACACTCAACCTAACATGTGTAGTCATTAAGCAGTATCCTGATAACATGTGTAGTCATTAAGCAACATCCAGATAACATGTGTAGTCATTAAGCAGTATCCAGATAACACGTGTAGTCATTAAGCAGTATCCAGATAACACGTGTAGTCATTAAGCAGTATCCAGATAACACGTGTAGTCATTAAGCAGTATCCAGATAACATGTGTAGTCATTAAGCAGTATCCAGATAACATGTGTAGTCATTAAGCAGTATCCAGATAACATGTGTAGTCCTTAAGCAGTCTCTAGATAACATGTGTAGTCATTAAGCAGTATCTAGATAACATGTGTAGTCGAGCTCACAGAACAGGGCTCCGGGCAGCCGAGCGGAAATGGAGGAGAACTCGCCTCCCTGCGGACCTGGCATCCTTTCACTCCCTCCTCTCTACATTTTCCTCTTCTGCCTCTGCTGCTAAATCCACTTTTTACCACTCTAAATTCCAAGCATCTGCCTCTAACCCTAGGAAGCTCTTTGCCACCTTCTCCTCCCTCCTGAATCCCCCCCCCCTCCTCCCTCTCTGCGGATAACTTCGTCAACCATTTTGAAAAGAAGGTTGACGACATCCGATCCTCGTTTGCTAAGTCAAACGACACCGCTGGTTCTGCTCACACTGCCCTACCCTGTGCTTTGACCTCTTTCTCCCCTCTCTCCCCAGATGAAATCTTGCGTCTTGTGAAGGCCGGCCGCCCAACAACCTGCCCGCTTGACCCTATCCCCTCCTCTCTTCTCCAGACCATTTCCGGAGACCTTCTTCCTTACCTCGCTCATCAACTCATCCTTGACCGCTGGCTACGTCCCTTCCGTCTTCAAGAAAGCGAGAGTTGCACCCCTTCTGAAAAAACCTACACTCGATCCCTCCGATGTCAACAACTACAGACCAGTATCCCTTCTTTCTTTTCTCTCCAAAACTCTTGAACGTGCCGTCCTTGGCCAGCTCTCCTGCTATCTCTCTCAGAATGACCTTCTTGATCCAAATCAGTCAGGTTCCAAGACTAGTCATTCAACTGAGACTGCTCTTCTCTGTGTCACGGAGGCGCTCCGCACTGCTAAAGCTAACTCTCTCTCCTCTGCTCTCATCCTTCTAGACCTATCGGCTGCCTTTGATACTGTGAACCATCAGATCCTCCTCTCCACCCTCTCCGAGTTGGGCATCTCCGGCGCGGCCCACGCTTGGATTGCGTCCTACCTGACAGGTCGCTCCTACCAGGTGGCGTGGCGAGAATCTGTCTCCTCACCACGTGCTCTCACCACTGGTGTCCCCCAGGGCTCTGTTCTAGGCCCTCTCCTATTCTCGCTATACACCAAGTCACTTGGCTCTGTCATAACCTCACATGGTCTCTCCTATCATTGCTATGCAGACGACACACAATTCATCTTCTCCTTTCCCCCTTCTGATAACCAGGTGGCGAATCGCATCTCTGCATGTCTGGCAGACATATCAGTGTGGATGACGAATCACCACCTCAAGCTGAACCTCGGCAAGACGGAGCTGCTCTTCCTCCCGGGGAAGGACTGCCCATTCCATGATCTCGCCATCACGGTTGACAACTCCATTGTGTCCACCTCCCAGAGCGCTAAGAACCTTGGCGTGATCCTGGACAACACCCTGTCGTTCTCAACTAACATCAAGGCGGTGGCCCGTTCCTGTAGGTTCATGCTCTACAACATTCGCAGAGTACGACCCTGCCTCACACAGGAAGCGGCGCAGGTCCTAATCCAGGCACTTGTCATCTCCCGTCTGGATTACTGCAACTCGCTGTTGGCTGGGCTCCCTGCCTGTGCCATTAAACTCCTACAACTCATCCAGAACGCCGCAGCCCGTCTGGTGTTCAACCTTCCCAAGTTCTCTCACGTCACCCCGCTCCTCCGCTCTCTCCACTGGCTTCCAGTTGAAGATCACATCCGCTACAAGACCATGGTGCTTGCCTACGGAGCTGTGAGGGGAACGGCACCTCAGTACCTTCAGGCTCTGATCAGGCCCTACACCCAAACAAGGGCACTGCGTTCATCCACCTCTGGCCTGCTCGCCTCCCTACCTCTGAGGAAGTACAGTTCCCGCTCAGCCCAGTCAAAACTGTTCACTGCTCTGGCACCCTAATGGTGGAACAAACTCCCTCACGACGCCAGGTCAGCGGAGTCAATCACCACCTTCCGGGGGCACCTGAAACCCCACCTCTTTAAGGAATACCTAGAAAAGGATAAAGTAATCCTTCTAACCCCCCCCCCCCCCCTTAAAAGATTTAGATGGACTATTGTAAAGTGGCTGTTCCACTGGATATCATAAGGTGAATGCACCAATTTGTAAGTCGCTCTGGATAAGAGCGTCTGCTAAATGACTTAAATGTAATTGTAAAATTAAGCAGCATCCAGATAACATGTGTAGTCATTAAGCAGTATCTAGATAACATGTGTAGTCATTAAGCAGTATCTAGATAACACGTGTAGTCATTAAGCAGCATCCAGATAACACGTGTAGTCATTAAGCAGCATCCAGATAACACGTGTAGTCATTAAGCAGCATCCAGATAACACGTGTAGTCATTAAGCAGTATCTAGATAACATGTGTAGTCATTAAGCAGTATCCAGATAACATGTGTAGTCATTAAGCAGTATCCAGATAACATGCGTAGTCATTAAGCAGTATCTAGATAACATGTGTAGTCATTAAGCAGTATCTAGATAACATGTGTAGTCATTAAGCAGTATCCAGATAACATGTGTAGTCATTAAGCAGTCTCTAGATAACACGTGTAGTCATTAAGCAGTATCCAGATAACATGCGTAGTCATTAAGCAGTATCTAGATAACATGTGTAGTCATTAAGCAGTATCTAGATAACATGTGTAGTCATTAAGCAGTATCCAGATAACATGTGTAGTCATTAAGCAGTATCCAGATAACATGTGTAGTCATTAAGCAGCATCCAGATAACATGTGTAGTCATTAAGCAGTATCTAGATAACATGTGTAGTCATTAAGCAGTATCTAGATAACATGTGTAGTCATTAAGCAGTATCCAGATAACATGTGTAGTCATTAAGCAGTATCTAGATAACATGTGTAGTCATTAAGCAGTATCCAGATAACATGTGTAGTCATTAAGCAGTATCTAGATAACAAGTGTAGATGCAGCATCTACAGGCATAACCTGCCTGGGGCAACCTTAGAAAATCTTACACCTAGAATTGCAACATACAGAAGAGGCAGGGTTCTTTATATTCCTTTGCATGAAACTGACAAAAACATATCTGAACATAAAACAACTTCTGCCTTCCATGAATATGATCAAATAAACTGGATTTATGCCTATCCCAGAGTAATGCCTGGGGTCGTCCTCGTAAAAGCAATCATATCATTGGTCGGATTATGTTACTTGGGTCATAGGATAGGAAACTTAAGCAGCTTAAGATTGATCAGAGAGAGAGCGAGCATGTGCGTGTGTACGATCAAAGTCAAATGTAGCATGTTCACTTTTAGAAAGTGATGTATCTTTGAACATTAAACATCTTTGAACAAATCTTCATTATACATTTCTACCTGACTCCAAATCGACCCCTCACCCCTACGGCTAGGCACTTCACGTTGATCTGAGAGAGTTGGATAGGCGTGAGGAATAACTAAAGCCAAGAATGAATCACATGCCATGTCTGTATTATGTATAACTCCAAGCCAATTCCTTTCAAATTAAAAATACCACATTCTCTCATGATCCTCATCATCGTGTTATTCAGCAGTGCAACAAGAGTTTACAGAAAAGCCTTCATCCCTGCAACAAATTAAATATAAAAGATAAATAAACAACTAAACAAGACCTCCACCCCCGTCACACAGACATTCATTGGTGCCTTGTCTCCATCATAAAGTGATTCACATGAAAAAAAATAACTCTGATATCGCCTTATTAAAGATCCTGCTTATAAACTGTTTTCAACTACTATCACAATTATAATCAAATAATCATAACTACATAATGTTATAATATTACCTGGTATCATACAAAAAATATATATTCTTGCAATAATGCTTATAAGTAGTTTATAAAGCAAACATTCAAATTGTGTTACCAGAACATCTAGTTATCAATATATGTAAAAGCACATTGAAAGGTGAACTAAACGGTAACTCCAATATTGCTTCACTAGAGGCTTCTCTCTTCACAGGAGTTGCTTTCTGATTCCCTTCAACCTGCTTTTCTAACTCGTGTCCTCTAAACCTCTCAAATAAAATGGAGTTACATAGAATCTGTTTTCTTGGGAAAAGTAATGTAACTACATAGACACACATGGGTCAGAATTTGGCCACTATCCTTTAGCCACGATTCAATCAATGTTCCATGTACCTTATCTGTAGTTACTGTGTAGAGCTGAGTAGTAACATGCTGGCACATGGAAAAGCCTCATCGTCAAAACTATTTTACTATCATTACATGGTATAATGGCAAATTCATGTGTGATCGCCAGTTCCCAGTTTCACCCAGTTTGTCAGACATCACAGACAGAGCATTTTGGATTGGCTCAAATCAAATAGTGTGCTCCAGTGTAGTGGAGTGGTAGTGGTGTGAAGAGGGGGGATTAGTGGTCAAGAACACACAGGTGACACATGTAAGGAAGAAACAGAATCAAGTGGTTTTCCTCCACAAGCGTTCCTCTCTGCAGTCTCCTGTCATTTCATACACACTCTGAATCCAGGACACACGCTCGGTTCATCTTCCCGCCCATTCATCAACACTCAGGTGCGTGTGTGTTGGGTTCAGAGTAGCTCATTCTCGTCTTCAACGTCCTCAGAACCAGACGGGCCCTGTCGGACCTCCTCGTACCACTTATTGGTCAGAGTTTTCATCTGGATCCGACCATGCAGGAGGTCCTGGAACACACACAGAGAAAATAAACTCAAACTCACAGCAACAGAATACATCTGAGAAAGTCAAGGCAGATATAGGCATCTTTCAAACTAATATGACTGGGTGCTTATGAATCAAATATGAACATGTGTGCATGCACGTGTATACACCAATAAAACATGGGGTCAGGGAGAGTGGCACTGCTAAAACCAAGGTGGGATTACATGTCTCACACACTTGCTGTTGAAATGGCCGTTACCTCCTGTGTGAGTCGTCGTGTGAAGAATGGGTTGAGGTATTTAGCATCCAGCCACATGAAGCCCTTCAGGTCCCGTCTCTGGTAGATCTGAGCCTCATACTCCTCCTCTGTCAACTCAGACAGGTGCTCCAACTCTAAAGCATTACCCTGGGGACAGGGGGAGGGAAGAGAAGGGAGGAGAACAGAGGGAGGGACGTAGGAGGAGAACGAAGGGAGGGGGGACAAGGAAGAGGGGGAAAGCAGAGGGATGAATGAACTAGTGAGAAAGAGATTGAGGGAGGATGAAAAGGCTGACGAAATGTTTCTATTGTTTGCAATCTGCCTCGTCCTCTGGTCTCATTTGACTGATGCTTGCATGTGTAAGGCCTTTGAAGTGTTCCTCTCACTGAGGCAACAGGAAGGGACTGACACCATATGAAGAGAGGCAACACCACAACAGACAACAGGAAGTGACTGACGCCATACACCACAACACTGAGACAACAAGAAGTGACTGACGCCATACGAGAGGAGAAGCAACACCACAACACAGACAACAGGAAGTGACTGACGCCATACGAGATGAGGCAACACCACAACCCAAACAACAGGAAGTGACTGACGCCATACGAGATGAGAGGCAACAGCACAACACAAACAGGAAGTGACTGACGCCATACGAGATGAGAGGCAACACCACAACACAAACAACAGGAAGTGACTGACGCCATACGAGAGGAGAAGCAACACCACAACACAAACAACAGGAAGTGACTGACGCCATACGAGATGAGGCAACACCACAACACAAACAACAGGAAGTGACTGACGCCATACGAGAGGAGAAGCAACACCACAACACAAACAACAGGAAGTGACTGACGCCATACGAGATGAGGCAACACCACAACCCAAACAACAGGAAGTGACTGACGCCATACGAGAGGAGAAGCAACACCACAACACAAACAGGAAGTGACTGGCGCCATACGAGATGAGGCAACACCACAACACAAACAACAGGAAGTGACTGACGCCATACGAGATGAGGCAACATCACAACACAAACAACAGGAAGTGACTGACGCCATACGAGAGAAGCAACACCACAACACAAACAACAGGAAGTGACTGACGCCATACGAGATGAGGCAACACCACAACCCAAACAACAGGAAGTGACTGACGCCATACGAGATGAGGCAACACCACAACCCAAACAACAGGAAGTGACTGACGCCATACGAGATGAGAGGCAACAGCACAACACAAACAGGAAGTGACTGACGCCATACGAGATGAGGCAACACCACAACACAAACAACAGGAAGTGTCTGACGCCATACGAGATGAGGCAACATCAAAACACAAACAACAGGAAGTGACTGACGCCATACGAGAGAAGCAACACCACAACAGGAAGTGACTGACGCCAGACGAGATGAGGCAACATCACAACACAAACAACAGGAAGTGACTGACGCCATACGAGATGAGAGGCAACATCACAACACAAACAACAGGAAGTGACTGACGCCATACGAGATGAGGCAACACCACAACACAAACAACAGGAAGTGACTGACGCCATATGAGAGGAGAAGCAACACCACAACACTGAAATGACGGTACTCTACACACTCACACTCCAACACATTATGCTGAAACAGGAAAGGGCCTTCCCCAAACTGTTGCCACAAAGTTGGAAACACAGAATAGTCTAGAATGTCATTGTATGCTGTAGCATTAAGATTTCCCTTCACTGGAACTAAGGGGCCCGAACCATGAAAAACAGCCCCAGACCATTATTCCACCACCACCACCACCAAAATTTACAGTTGGCACTATGCATTCGGGCAGGTAGCGTTCTCCTGGCATTCGCCAAACCCAGACCCCTCTATCGGACTGCCAGATGGTGAAGTGTGAGTCATCACTCCAGAAAATGCGTTTCCACTCCTACAGAGTCCAATGGCAGCGAGCTTTACACCAATCCAGCTGACGCTTTGCATTGCGCATGGTGATCTTAGGCTGCTCAGCCATGGAAATCCATTTCATGAAGCTCCCGACAAACAGTTCTTGTGCTGACGTTGCTTCCAGAGTCAGTTTGGAACTCGGTAGTGTTGCAACCAAGGACAGACAATTTTTACGCGCTGTGCACTTCAGCACTCTGCAGTCCCGTTCTGTCAGCTTGTGTGGCCTACCAGTTCGCTGCTGAGCCGGTTGCTCCTAGATGTTTCCACTTCACAGTAACAGCACTTACAGTTGACTGGGGCAGCTCTAGCAGGGCAGACATTTTACAAACTGACGACTTGTTGGAAAGGTGGCATCCACTGACGGTGTCACGTTGAAAGTCACTGAGCTCTTCAGTAAGGCCATTCAACTGCCAATGTTTGTCTATGGAGGTTGTACGGCTGAGTGCTCGGTTTCATACACGGGTGTGGCTGAAATAGCCGAAGCCACTAATTTGAAGGTGTATCCACATACACTATATGTACAACAGTATCTACCTCTACCACTCCAGTATTCCTGCACATTGTAAATATGGTACTGAACTGACCCTGTAGATAGCTTCTTACTTTCTCCTGTTCTTATTTTTCGTGTGTTTTTGTTCTACCGTATGTTATCTTTAGTACTACAGTGGAACTGATTACTGCATTGTTGGGTTTAGAATTAGCAAGAAAGTTATTTCGCTGTACCTGTGCATGTGACAAAACTTGAAACAAAAGGAAGGAACTGAAGCATATGAGAGGAGGCAACACCACAAGATACCTCTTTACCAGAAAGAGAGTGCTGGTGTGTTCATTAACATCTGTCTGCTTGTGTATGTCTACATAAACTAGGGTAAATTACTGCCAGGATTTTATTTTTTACCATTTTCTCAGTCTTGCTGAGGTTGATGTCCTTCTTGCTCTTGCGTCGGGATTGGCTCTCCTCGTTGTCCATGATGCGAATGAGGGGCATGGTCCCACTGCCGAGGAGGAGGATGGTGAAGAGGACAATGATGATGGTGGTGGTGCCAATCAACTGGCGCTTCTCTATTGGCTCTAGACCAAGATGAAGACTCAGGGCATAGGGGATGGCACCTCTCAGACCTAACAGAGGAAAGGAGTGAGGGATGGAGCGAGACAAGAACAGGGCAGAGAGGGATGGAGAGTAGAGCCAAACCGATGGAGGTGTATTAGAGTAGTGAAGAAATGCTCTACTTACCACTGAACCACATGATGAACATCATCTTGGGCGTGATCTTGTGATCTCTGAAGAAGTTGAGCAGGTAGGAGAGCGGGAAAATGTTCACGGCCCGACCTACTAACACCAACACCTGGAAAGAGGTAGAATACAAAGCTCAGCACAAACAGTAACCTTTGCCCCTCACCTTACCGTCTACCCCTAACCTCTACCCCTAGCTTCATGTCCACATCCTGGACAAACCCTAACTTCATGTCCTTATCCTGGTTCAACCCTAACCCTAGCTTCACATCCACATCCTGGTTAAACACCTAACCTCTACCCCTAGCTTCATGTCCTCATCCTGGTTCAACCCTCGCTTCAGGTCCACATCCTGGTTCAACCCTAACCCTAGCTTCACATCCACATCCTGGTTAAACACCTAACCTCTACCCCTAGCTTCATGTCCTCATCCTGGTTCAACCCCAACCCTACCCTTATGTCCACATCTCGGCTCAACCCGTTGTAGTATAGAATGCTAACACTAGGTGGCAATGTTCCCTCATCACTGAGCAAATTGCAAGTCTGCTGAGTGCAAACTTGAAAGTTGTGAAAGTTCTGCTGTGTTTGATGCAAACATAAAATGCATCATTATTCCCATACCATTATTACAGAGAATCATAAATGATGCTACCCTCTGACCATTGGCTACTTAGCTTATTCAAGCCTCTCAAAATATAACACTGCCCCTTTAAGACAAAAAAAAGAAGCTTTTTTTTATACCTAAGTCACTTTTCAAAGATGTCTAGAAATGTCCACGTTTTGTGCTCTTGTAGGAAGCAATAACTCCCCCATTGCTGACAACAAATTACCCATAACTGGGTTAATAACCCACTAACGAGCAAAGGATATGAACAAATGTACATATGTGCACATGTCCCTACATGTAGCTCTCACTTGGATCTCAAAACAAGCGCATCTACTCACGACCAGTCATGCTGTAAAAAAACAGTCCAGTTCAAAGTGAATGGCTCAGATACATATAAGGCAACGGTGAATTTGCATATAGGCCTACTGCAGGCCTGATTGGTTATGGCGCACCGGGCCTGTGGTGTGCCTGTCAATGCAATAAAATACTACTCTGATGGGTTCTGCCTACAACAATATCTCTTGCATAGTTATTTTTGCACACTAAGTCTTGAATAGTCAGTTTCGGTATGTTGCATTGAAAGTGGCTAATATTGTGTTGAGTCGATCACAATTCCCACAGTAAAGGGAAACGTTGATAGTGTTGACGGGGAAAAGTTACATTTCGTGTTTCTCTGTGTGCGCTGATATTTCTTCTGCTTGGCAGTCCCGGGGAGCATCTTAGAGGGAACATTGCTAGCTATACCTGGTCACTACAGGTTGGTAGTAATGCTAGGCTATACCTGGTCACTACAGGTTGGTAGTAATGCTAGGCTATACCTGGTCACTACAGGTTGGGAGTAATGCTAGGCTATACCTGGTCACTACAGATTGGGAGTAATGCTAGCTATACCTGGTCACTACAGATTGGTAGTAATGCTAGGCTATACCTGGTCACTACAGGTTGGTAGTAATGCTAGGCTATACCTGGTCACTACAGGTTGGTAGTAATGCTAGGCTATACCTGGTCACTACAGGTTGGTAGTAATGCTAGGCTATACCTGGTCACTACAGGTTGGTAGTATTGCTAGGCTATACCTGGTCACTACAGATTGGGAGTAATGCTAGGCTATACCTGGTCACTACAGGTTGGTAGTAATGCTAGGCTATACCTGGTCACTACAGGTTGGCAGTAATGCTAGGCTATACCTGGTCACTACAGATTGGGAGTAATGCTAGGCTATACCTGGTCACTACAGATTGGTAGTAATGCTAGGCTATACCTGGTCACTACAGGTTGGCAGTAATGCTAGGCTATACCTGGTCACTACAGGTTGGTAGTAATGCTAGGCTATACCTGGCCACTACAGATTGGGAGTAATGCTAGGCTATACCTGGTCACTACAGATTGGTAGTAATGCTAGGCTATACCTGGTCACTACAGATTGGTAGTAATGCTAGGCTATACCTGGTCACTACAGGTTGGTAGTAATGCTAGGCTATACCTGGTCACTACAGTAGTAATGCTAGGCTATACCTGGCCACTACAGATTGGGAGTACTTACTATACACCAGATGACGAAGGAAAGCTCAAACTTGTGAGGGAAGCTGAAGATGGAGAGACCCAGGAAAGCAAACACGCAAGTCTCTGTGGAGTAGAAGACAAACTTGTGACACTGTCTTTTGTGTGTATATGTCTGTAATATTTTATGTTCACGCTGCGATTTCCCTGTTTTGCCTTCTTGCCAGGCTGCCCTCGAAAAATAGGTTTTTAACCTCAATGGGTCTTACCTGGTTAAAAATAAATAACACAAGTCAGTGTTTTTACAACAGGATATGGGGGAAAGGACTTGTGAGGCAGAAAGACAAGTGCTAACCACACATGAAGGCCACCGAGCGGAGGGTCTGCTGCATTAGGATCTGAGTGACAGGAGACAGGTTGTGATGGGTGTAGTGTGACATCACGATCCCCGAAAACAGGATAGACATGATACCTACACAGAGAGATAGAGGGGTGAACAAGAGGGGAGCAAATGCATAGAACAATTCATGACATTCCATTGTGTGCTTGATATTACACTGACATGAGGACTCACCAGAGAGTTTAATGCCCTCTGCCAGGCCGTAGGGCAGGTAGGCAAAGATGATCATCATGCCAAACTCTAAAGACGGAGTCTTCCTCAGGTCAAAGTGTTTCAGGAACTGGCACAGGGGTCAAGGGTAAAACAGTAACAGGCTCGTGTTTACAAGGTGTATGAACATGTTAAATGGGAATATTATCAACATACTACACAAAACACTCAATCACACACACAGAGAAGATACAATGGCAGATATGAGTCCGGTGAGGGTTCCGAGGGCAGCGGAACCGAAGAACATCTTGAGGAAGTATCCCAACGCCTGGAGGAATGTCTCCCAGCCCGTTACCATGGAGTTATCATCCCGGGCAAAGCCCTCGGCCGTACTGAACGACACAATGACAAAGAGAGAAAGAATACATCATGGTGATGTTAGGTATAGAGCGTTTCATATGGTTTTGTTAGTCAATAATTACTTGGGAAATATAATACATTACCTTGGGGAGGGAATATGTAACCCATTTGACCTAAAAGACTCAGCCTTCAAGTGTATATGCTTTTTATTTTGCCAGAAGGCCATAGTGTAACTCATCTAACATGCAGTTTTTTTTCACTCCATATGTGATGCGCAATGCAGATAACACCGGAAGAATTGTTTATTTAATTACCATAGTGAATTGTTTTAATGTTTGCTTATGTGTCAATTAATACCATAAGGGATGGGTTGCCAATTGGCGATTTGACTTGAAAATAAAAAATGTCATTCATTCATTCATGCACTAATATGATGTCACACAAGAGGGCAGTCACGTTGCATCACAAAAACAAAATGGTTAACCTTCTCTCAATCTACTATCTGCAATGTGCATAAGTGTGTGTGTGTGTCTTCCTGCCCGTCTGTGTGAGAACCTGTTCTCCCAACACAGGGTTATCAGATTGCTCTGTACACATCGTAGACGTGACAAGTATTTTCCTGTGACCTAGCCAGTCAAAGATGACACAAGGACCACAGTATATCTGATGTCTGAATACAAACAAGGTCATTTTCTGAGAACTCTAAAACTAACCTGTAGTACTGAGTGATTCGTGCTTTTGGAGGTCGGTTCAGTTTTATTTAGATCATAAAAAAATTAAATCAAATTTGTATTTATTTTTTACATTAAATGCACTCCGCATTATATGGGTTGAACGTTGTAACACTGAATAAAAAAAATTAATACAAGTCTCATGATGGTAGTGACAGCCCATTACTGCTTATCACTTACTGACAATTACCTTACCAAAATATTTCAGGTTGTATTACATTTGTTTTATTTGATGACTTTATTATTTAATTCCAAGTCATCATCTCATCTCTGCAGAGCTGCTGCCTATGCTGTCTGACAAAATCACTATTTTGTAGTTCTTCAAAGTAAATAAGGCATATTTTTATGACTGCTAAATACCAACTATCACTCACTCTTAGATCATGTATTTTCAGGTAGAGATACAGTAGCAACTGCTCTCTATCCCTCTTCTGTCTCATCACTCTCAGTGTCTGCAACACCCGAAGCTACAACCTAGTGTAGTAGGCATAAAAGAAACAAAGACTGGACAAAGTTGATCATTGTAGTCAATTACCACATGTTCTACACTAAACTACGTAGAATATTGGCCTGTTGGAAACTACAACTCCCTACTACATCGCACAGTTCAGGCTTGATCAGATGTAACTCTAGAGAAACAGTGCAAAGTGCTCATTGAACTGCAAACTTTAAGCAGTAGGGCATTCAAGGAGTTACTCTGATGTTAATCCGTGATGTCATCGGCCTCCCAAGTCTGCTGCGCTCTAGGAAGGTGTTCCCATAAGTGGGTAACACCCGCTATCAGCAGCCAACTGTGCATGGGTTCATTTAATGTATACAGGCGAGGCAACACGTGAGAGCACCATGACAGAGAGAGATTGACAGTAGAATAGCTCAGTGACTTTCAACATGGCACTGTCATAGGATTCCAGCTTTCCAATAAGTCAGTTCGTCAAATTTCTGCCCTGCTAGTTGCCCTGGTCAACTGTAAGCAATGTTATTGTGAAGTGGAATATCTAGGAGCAACAGCGGCTCAGCCACAAAGTGGTAGGCCTCAAAAGCTAACAGAACGGGACCACTGAGGGCTGAAGCATGTAGCTCGTAAAAATCATCTGTCCTCGGTTGCAACACTGACTACCAAGTTCCAAACTACCTTCGGAAGCAACGTCAGCACAAGAACTGTTCTTCAGGACCTAAGAAGAACACAAGCCTAAGATCACCATGTGCAATGCAAAGCTTCAGCTGGATTGGTGTAAAGCTCGCTGCCATGGGACTCTGTAGGAGTGGAAACGCTTTCTCTGGAGTGATGATTCACACTTCACCATCTGGCAGTGCGATAGAGGAATCTGGGTTTGGCGGATGCCAGGAGAAAGCTACCTGCCCCAATCCATAGTGCCAACTGTAAAGCTTGGTGGAGGAAAGGCTGTTTTTCATGGTTCAGGCTACTTAGTTCCAGTAAAGGGACAACTTAACGCCACAGCATTCCATGACATTCTAGATAATTTTGTGTTTCCAACTTATTGGCAACAGTTTGGGGAAGGCCCTTTCCTGTTTTAGCATGACACTGCCCCAGTGCACAAAGCAAGGTCCATACAGAAATGGTTTGTCGAGATCGGTGTGGAAAAACTTGACTGGCCTGCACAGAGCCCTGACCTCAAGCCCATCGCACACTTTTGGGACAAATTGGAAGGCTGACTGCGAGTCAGGCCTAATCACCCAATATCAGTGGCCGACCTCACTAATGCTTTAGTGGCTGAATAGAAGCAAGTCCCTGCAATAATGGTCCAACATCTAGTGTAAATCCTTCCCAGAACAGTAGAGGCTGTTATAGTCGCAAAAGGGGGGTACCAACTCCAAGGCATGGTAGCTCATCTGACATTTAGAATTACAACACAGGGACAAAGGGTGAGTGCACTGACTAAGAATTACACACATTATACTGGCCTTCACCAGAAGATGTACATGTAGTGCCTTGATAAAATCTAGTGCCTAGATAAAATCTAGTGCCTTGATAAAACAGTATGAGAAGGAAGAGGAAAGAGGGGATGAGGAGTACGTACTTGGTGAGTACGATAGAGACAGCATCGTTGAGGATGCTCTCTCCAAACACCAGCATGTTGAGGACAGGGTCCACGTTGAGAGCATTGAAGATGGCGATGGTTGCTACGGGGTCCACAGCCGAGATCAGAGAACCAAACGCAAAGCTTCAGGAGGGAGAGGGACAAGAATTTGTTGGACAAAGCTTTGGAATTGTAATTATTTTACAGGCTGTTCTAATCATGGTTAAAAACAGTAGGAACAGGGTAGATAACACAGTCAGTGAAAACATATAGACAGAAAGGCAGAGAGTGACTCACGAAAACAGACTGACTACTGAAAACACACACTCCAAAGCATGTGACTACAGAGACATTGGGTGAACCTTCAAAACACACCACTTCGGCTGCTGCCTCCTTTGGAAGTATGCTCAATCCATATGCTCAGCCCGGGCTTCTCAAAAGTCTGCCTCGCCTGGTTCACCAACTACTTCTCAGATAGAGTTCAGTGTGTCAAATCAGAGGGCCTGTTGTCCGGACCTCTGGCAGTCTCTATGGGGGAGCCACAGGGCTCAATTCTCTGGCCGACTCTTTTCTATGTATATATCAATTTTGTCGATCTTGCTGCTGGTGATTCTCTGATCCACCTTTATGCAGACCATTCTGTATACATCTGGCCCTTCTTTGGACACTGTGCTAACAAACCTCCAAAACGAGCTTCAACGCAATACAACACTGCTTCTGTGGCCTCCAACTGCTTTTAAATGCTAGTAAAACTAAGTGCATGCTCTTCAACCGATTGCTGCCCCCACCCTCCCGCCCGACTAGCATCATTACTCTGGACGGTTCTGACCTACAATATTTGGACAACGACAAATCCCTAGGTGTCTGGTTAGACTGCAAACTCTCCTTCCAGACTCACATTAATCATCTCCAATCCAAAATTAAATCTAGAATCGGCTCCCTATTTCGCAACAAAGCCTCCTTCACTCATGCTGCCAAACATACCCTCGTAAAACTGACCATCCTACCGATCCTTGACTTCGGTGATGTCATTTACAAAATAGCCCCCAAGTCTACATCCAGTTTGCTGAGTAGAGTGTATCACAGTGCCATCCGTTTTATCACCAAAGCCCCATATACTACCCACCACTGTGACCTGTATGCTCTCGTTGGCTGGCCCTCACTACATATCCGTCACCAAACCCACTGGCTCCAGGTCATCTATAAGTCTTTGCTAGGTAAAGCCCCGCCTTATCTCAGCTCACTGGTCACCATAGCAACACCCACCCGTAGCAGGCGCTCAAGCAGGTATATTTCACTAGTCACCCCCAAAGCCAACACCTACTTTGGCTGCCTTTCCTTCAAGTTCTCTGCTGCCAATGACTGGAACGAATTGCAAACATCTCTGAAGCTGGAGTCTTTTATCTCCCTCTCTAACTTTAAGCATCAGTTGTCAGAGCAGCTTACCCATCACTGTACCTGTAACACAGCCAATCTGTAAATTGCACACCCGACTACCTCATCCCCAATACCTTCCCACTTGCACCCCAGTATTTCTACTTGCACATCATCATCTGCACATATCACTCTAATATTAATGCTAAGCTGTAATTGTTTTAGCCTCTAGGGCCTATTTATTGCCTACCTCCCTACATTTGCACACACTGTACATAGATTCTTTATTTTATTTTGTGTAATTGACTGTACATTTGTTTATGTGTAACTCTGTGTTGTTGTTTTGTCACACCGCTTTGCTTTATCTTGGCCAGGTCGCAGTTGTAAATGAGAACTTGTTCTCAACAGGCCTACCAGGTTAAATAAAAGGTGAAATAAATCAAATAAAAGAGGAAAATATCTGCTAAGGATCCACTATTGTTACGTGATAACACTGTAGCTACTATGCTTGAGCCTTATATGTATACCGGAGTTTGAGGGAGGGTGACCACTGTTAACCATCTATAATAAATTATCACAAATAAAATGATATCCAGCTCAGGGCTCCAGCTATGCAGCTGAACAGCCTCAATTCGTCTGGGCAGAAACATTTGAAAGTGTCAAATGCATTCCACAGGGACGCTGGGACCATTCTTGATACACACAGGAAACTAGAGCATGAAAAACCCAGCAGCGTTGCAGTTCTTGATACAAACTGGCACGCCTGGCACCTACTACCATACCCCGTTCAAAGGCACTTAAATCTTTTGTCTTGCCCATTCACCCTCTGAATGGCACACATACACAATCTATGTCTCAAGGCTTAAAAATACTTCTTTAACCTGTCTCCTCCCCTTCACCTACACTGATTTAAATGGATTTAACAAGTGACATCAATAAGGATCACAGCTTTCCCCTGGTCACTCTACATAAAGGAAAGAGCAGGTGTTCATAATGTTTTGTATACTTTGTGGCCTGCTGGAGGTCATTTTGCAGGGCTCTGGCAGTGCACCTCCTTGCACTAAGGCGGGGGTAGCGGTCCTGCTGCTGGGTTGTTGCCCTCCTACGGCCTCCTCCACGTCTCCTGATGTACTGGCCTGTCTCCTGGTAGCGCCTGCATGCTCTGGACACTGTGCTGACAGACACAGCAAACCTTTTTGCCACAGTTCGCATTGATGTGCCATCCTGGATGAACTGCACTACCTGAGCCACTTGTGTGGGTTGTAGACTCCGTCTCATGCTACCACTAGAGTGAGAGCACCGCCAGCATTCAAAAGTGACCAAAACATCAGCCAGGAAGCATAGGAACTGAGAAGTGGTCTGTGGTCACCATCTGCAGAATCACTCCTGTTTTGGGGGGTGTCTTGCTAATTGCCTATAATTTCCACCTTTTGTCTATTCCATTTGCACAACAGCATGTGAAATTTATTGTCAATCAGTGTTGCTTCCTAAGTGGACAGTTTGATTTCACAGAAGTGTGATTGACTTGGAGTTACATTGTGTTGTTTAAGTATTCCCTTTATTTTTTTGAGCAGTATATATATATATATATATATATATATATGTGTTAACGGTATGAGGTATAAAAATCAGGATAACACCCAACCCTAGTAGCTACACAGGTAAACTCCCCATCTGTCAGTCTGTCAGTCAGACAGTCGTGCTGCCCTCCTCACCAGTCAGTCAGGCAGTCGTGCTGCCCTCCTCACCAGTCAGTCAGGCAGTCGTGCTGACCTCCTCACCAGTCAGTCAGGCAGTCGTGCTGACCTCCTCACCAGTCAGTCAGGCAGTCGTGCTGACCTCCTCACCAGTCAGTCAGGCAGTCGTGCTGACCTCCTCACCAGTCAGTCAGGCAGTCGTGCTGACCTCCTCACCAGTCAGTCAGGCAGTCGTGCTGACCTCCTCACCAGTCAGTCAGGCAGTCGTGCTGACCTCCTCACCAGTCAGTCAGGCAGTCGTGCTGACCTCCTCACCAGTCAGTCAGGCAGTCGTGCTGACCTCCTCACCAGTCAGTCAGGCAGTCGTGCTGACCTCCTCACCAGTCAGTCAGGCAGTCGTGCTGACCTCCTCACCAGTCAGTCAGGCAGTCGTGCTGACCTCCTCACCAGTCAGTCAGGCAGTCGTGCTGACCTCCTCACCAGTCAGTCAGGCAGTCGTGCTGACCTCCTCACCAGTCAGTCAGGCAGTCGTGCTGACCTCCTCACCAGTCAGTCAGGCAGTCGTGCTGACCTCCTCACCAGTCAGTCAGGCAGTCGTGCTGATCTCCTCACCAGTCAGTCAGACAGTCGTGCTGATCTCCTCACCAGTCAGTCAGACAGTCATGCGGACCTCCTCACCAGTCAGTCAGACAGTCATGCTGATCTCCTCACCTGTCAGTCAGACAGTCATGCTGATCTCCTCACCTGTCAGTCATACTCATCTTGTAGATCACATCAGCCTGTAAGAAAGAGAGAAAGACAGGACACATCACACATTTACAATACAAACCATTTTGTGGGATTGCACAACAGTTTGCAACACAGAGCTGCATGTCTCAAATGATTGCTCACACACACTTTGTTTCGTGGTTGTTTTGTAAAAGGTTTGTCAGTTTCTCACACATATTCCTAGACTGACAATGCAATCACACTTGTGTCAATGCCAGTGAAATGTTTGGTAACATATGAAAAATGTTACCAAAAACATGTTACTGTCGAGGACACCTTTGGAAACATGCGTTCTAATTCATACTTAAGTGCCATCACCTCTGGCAATACATTGTACATCTTGAATATGTTTTTTAAAATTATTTTTACACAAATCAATTCATTGCAAATCAATTTAATTCTAGAACAGCGATTTCCAAGCTGGTCTCCGGGGTCCCCAAGCCCTTCTATTTCAGTGATTTCCAAGACATTCTACATTAAAGTCCAAAACTAGACAACTAACTACTTATCAGTAAAGCCCTGGTGGTGGATTAGCTACAACAGATGAGGAATGGGGAGATAGAGAGTTCTAGAAGCCCATCTGTCCCAGGAATTGCAGGGGACCCCACAACCATAATGGAGAGTTCTGTAAGCCTCACCTGTCCCAGGAAGTAGATCCCTCCTCCTACGATGAAGGCAGAGATGGCTGTCCCAATGACAGCAAACAGTGTGATGGAACCAATGTTCTGGAAGAAGTTACCCTGGCAACCAGAACACATGGAGGTGGAGAGATGAGCACCAAATATCCCAATACACCAAGAGGAAACACACGCAGACACGCGGTCGTAAACACACAGAAACACATACGTACGCATGCATGCACGCACGCAAGTACACACACACCTTATGTAGAGAGTATCCTGATTCGAAGATGATGGGCGGCAGGAGCAGGAGGAAGAACATGTTGGGACGAAACATCTCCTCTTCCTATCAGGGGACATGGTGGTTAACACACTCAACTTCGTTTCATCTTCAGCAATAATTTTTTTGCAACAACAAAAAATTCAGGTGACTGCAGTCAGTGGGAGCGAGGAGTGGAAAGGATGAGAGAAAATGAAAAGAGAAGGAGAGATGAGACAGGAAAGAGGGCCTATTTAAGTTAGCAACAGACCTCGATTTGTCAAAACACATCTTTCACTTCGACTTCAAGAGAGCTTCTCACACACACACTAATGAATCATAGTGAGGCTCCCCTTAGAAACACAAGACTGAGTTTGACCTAGCCCAGCACCACCATGACGCACATGATAAGACCCTCAGGGGCACACACGTCTACAAACCTACTCATGCATACATAACGTACATACTCAGAGATTTACACACACAGTATGGTACTTTATCTGACTCACACTGTACCCTGACCTGTGACCTCTTTCTCATCATTTATGCGGGGGGATCGGGGTCGGACGAAACATCCGGTTTTCCAGGGATGCAGCATCTTCAACCTAGCGCCCGTTTCCCCTGAAAACTGGATGTGGGGACTCCGCTCATGCGTTTCTTGTACACCTGCTACGTTAGGTTAATAGGATATAATTAAATCATTGTTGGCTCTCAGCTAAATTGTCTAGGCTCCTGGATCAGGAGTAGGTGTCATGTGCTGTTGCATTACGTTGTGTGTGGGGATTGTAAATCGGCCCACTATATCGATGCTGACTATGAATATCGACATGCGTGACAATAAGTACGACATGTTAGTGATTCAGGTGTAACTAAGTGTGTACAATCATATTATTGTTATGTGTAACCGATGTGAAATGGTTAGCTAGGCAGCGGTGGTGCGCGCTAGCAGCCTTTCAGTTGGTGACGTCACTTGCTCTGAAACCTTGCAGTAGTGGTTCCCCTTGCTCTGCAAGGGCCGCGGCTTTTGTGCAGCGATGGGTAACGATGCTTCGTGGGTGACTGTGGTTGATGTATGCAGAGGGTCCCTGGTTCGCGCCCGGGTCGGGGCGAGAGAACGGACTAAAGTTATACTGTTACATATGCATAGTCAACCTGAAAACCATATCCAGTAGGGTACAGAATTATTGGATCCATTGATAATGACAGACAAAAAAAAACTAAAATAAATGATACAAATACTGAGCTATATTCCATGCTAAAAAATAAAATACAAATTATAATACAAATCACTCAGGGAGAGACTAAGAAGTAGGATCCCCTGTTTTCTATACTCCAGAACCCTCCCCTTGCAAGGATAATGATACAGCCTTTTTCTAAAATGTTTTATGAGATTGGAAAAAACTTTGGGAGGGATCTTAGACCATTCCTCCATACAGAATCTTTCCAGATCCTTGATAACCTTCATCTGTGCTTATGGACTGTCCTCTTCAACCACAGGTTTTCAATGGGGTTCAAGTCCGGAGATGGAAATCGCAAATGTTGATTTTGTGGTTAATTAACTATTTCTTTGTCGATTTTGACGTGTGCTTAGGGTAATTATCTTGCTGGAAGATAATATTGAGGCCAAGTTTCAGCCTCCTGGCAGAGGCAACCAGGTTTTGGGATAAAAATGTCCTGGTACTTGGTAAATCTCATGATGCCATTGACCTTAACAAGGGCCCCAGGCCCAGTGGAAGCAAAATAGCCCCATAAAGATCCACCGCCATATATTACAGTATGGATGAGGTATTTTCTGCATATGCATTGTTCTTTCGAAGGCCATTGGAGCGTGCGTTCAAACAGCTCTTTTTCCTGTCATCTGAACATAGCAAACTCCAGGCGGTGCTAAACAGCATTGGCACTTGGATTGGAACCAGTGCTAATGGTCATATGACAAGAAATTAGAGATCTACCCAAACCCACCGCACACCAGAGGTGGGCTTGGCCTCAAAAGAACAATGCATATGCAGAAAATAGCTCATCCCTAATGTAAAATATGGTGGTGGATCTTTGATGTTGTAATCTGTTTCTACTAGGCTAACCTGTCTGCTTTGTGCTGACAGGGCAGTTTTGACATGCAAAGCAGATTTCTGAGCAAACAGGTCTATCTAATCCCAACCGTAGAGCAGGTTGATTAGTCACAAGGCTTGACTACTAAGGTACATTGTGTCACCACTCTACAGAGAGGAAGTAGATAGACTGAAGCTTTATATTCTGGATAAGAATTAGGAACTGTTTCTAGTTCAGTTAATTAGTTAGATCTTCTAATGCAATTTTAGTTTCACATTTTTAAGTACAGTGAAATGCCTTCCTTGCAAACTCAGCAACGCAATAACCATATATATATATATATATATATATATATATATATATATATATATATATATATATATATATATATATATATATATATATACACACACACACACAAAGTAAGCATACTATATACAGGAAATATTTAAAAAGTCAGTTCCAATACCATATTACATGTGTAGGGAAACTGGAGTGATGGAGGTAGATACAGTATGTATAGGGGTAAGGTGACTAGGCAACAGGATATAAGATAAACAGAATAGCAGTAGCTTGTATGCGAGTGGGTGTGCAGATGTGTAGAGTCAGTATAAAATGTACAGTGCGTTCGGAAAGTATTCAGACCCCTAGACTTTTTCCACTTTGTTACGTTACAGCCTTATTCTACAATGGATTAAGAAAAACAAATCTCAATCTATACACAATGCCCCATAATGACAAAGCAAAACCAGGTTTTTAGAAACGTTTAAAAATGTATTATAAATAAAAAACAGAAATATTCACTTTTAAGTAAGTATTCAGACCCTTTACTCAGTACTTTGTTGAAGCACTTTGGCAGCGTATACAGCCTTGAGTCTTCTCGGTTATGACAAGCTTGGCACACCTGTATTTGGGGAGTTTCTCCCATTCTTCTCTGCAGATCCTCTCAAGATCTGTCACGTTAGATGGGGAGCATTGCTGCGCAAATATTTAAACAGGTCTCTTCAGAGATGTTCGATTGGGTTCAAGTCCGGGCTCTGGCTGGGCCTCAAGGACATTGATACTTGTCCCAAAGCCACTCCTGCATTGTCTTGGATGGGAGGTGCTCTGGAGCCTGAGTGCTCTGGAACAGTTTTCATTAAAAACCTGTCCTTTGCTCTGTTCATCTTTCTCTCAATCCTGACTAGTCTTCAAGTCCCTGTCACTGAAAAACATCCCCACAGCATGATGCTGCCACACCATGCATCACCGTAGGTATGGTGCCAGGTTTCCTCCAGATGTGACGATTGGCATTCAGATTTCATCAGACCAGAGAATCTTGTAGGTCAGAGTCCTTTAGGTGCATTTTGGCAAACTCCAAGCGGGCTGTCATGAGGCTTTTACTGAAAAGTGGCTTCCGTTTGGCCACTCTACCATAAAGGCCTGATTGGTGGAGTGCTGCAGAGATTGTTGTCCTTCTGAAAGGTTCTCCCATCCCCACAGAGGAACTATGGAGATCTGTCAGAGTGACCATCGGGTTCTTGGTCACCTCCCTGACCAAGGCCCTTCTACCCCGAATGCTCAGTTTGGCCGGGTAGCCAGCTCTAGGAAGTCTTGGTGGTTCCAAACTTCTCCCATTTAAGAATAATAGAGGCCACTGTGTTCTTGGGGACCTTCAATGCTGTAGACATCTTTTGGTACCCTTCCCCAGACCTGTGCCGACACAATCCTGTCTGAGCTCTACGAACAATTCCTCCGACCTCATGACTTGGTTCTTGCACTGTCAACTGTGGGTTCTTTTGTAGACAGGTATGTGCCTTTCCAAATCATGTCCAATTAATTGAATTTACCACAGTTGGACTCCAATCAAGTTGTAGAAACATCTCAAGGATGATCAATGGAAACAGGATGCAACTGAGATCAATTTCGAGTCTCATAGGATCTGAATACTTAGGTAAATAAGGCATTTCTGTTTTTTATTGTTAATACATTTAATAACATTTCTAAAAATCCGTTTTTGTTTTGTCATTAAGGGGTATTGTGTAGATTGAAAATATTTAATCAATTTTAGAATAAGGCTGTAACGTAACAGAATGTGGAAATGGAAGGGGTCTGAATACTTTCCAAATGCACTGTATGTGCGAGGACATGGAGTGACTGTGTGTGTGTGTGTGTGTGTGTGTGTGTGTGTGTGTGTGTGTGTGTGTGTGTGTGTGTGTGTGTGTGTGTGTGTGTGTGTGTGTGTGCGTGTGTGTGTGCGTGTGTGTAGGGCCCTGTGAGTGTGCATAGAGACAGTGCAAATACTGAAATAAAAGGTCAATGAAGTTACAAGGTAAACTCAGTCTGTGTAGTCATTTTGTTATCTATTTATCAGTCGTATTGCTTGGGAATAGAAGCTGTTCAAGAGCCTGTTGGTGTCAGACTTGATGCACCGGTTTCTGAAAAACAAAGAATATTTGCAATTCCGAGAGTCCCTTTGGTAGCAAATCCACGATCTGAGGTCATCCATCTTATTATTAAGTGACTATACGTACATTTTCTCTTGGGTAGCCCGGAAATTGGGTTGAATTGCAGAGAGCCCAGGGCAGATGAGTCGAAGTAGAAGGCAGAATTGGGGTAGGTAAGGTCCGATCTGATGTTCAAGAGTTCTTGTCCTACCGAGTGGAGCAGCTGTCTAAGGCACTGCATGTCGGTGCAAGAGGCGTCACTACAGTCCCTGGTTCGAATCCAGACTGTGTCACATCCGGCCGAGATTGGGAGTCCCATAGGGCGGCGCACAATTGGCCCAGCGTCGTCCGGGTTTGGCCGCCATTGTAAATAAGAATTTGTTCTTAACTGACTTGCCTAGTTAAAAAAAGGACTGCCAGGGAAAAACAAAAGGAACAGAAACTACACATGCTGAAGAGGGGAGATGGATTTATGGATGGAGTGGAGGAGGAAAGGACATAAGGGAGGGAAAAGACAACATGTTGGAGTGGAGGAGGAAAGGACATAAGGGAGGGAAAAGACAACATGTTGGAGTGGAGGAGGAAAGGACATAAGGCACAGGTGTCAAACTCATTCCACGGGGGGCCGAGTGTCTGCGGGTTTTCGCTCCTCCCTTATACTTGATTGATGAATTAACATCCCTAATTAGTTAGGAACTCCCCACACCTGGTTGTCTAGGGCTTTATTGAAAGGAAAAACCAAAAACCTGCAGACACTAGGCCCTCCGTGGAATGAGTTTGACACCCCTGACATAAGGGAAGAGACAACATGTTGGAGTGGAGGAGGTAAGGACATAAGGGAAGAGACAACATGTTGGAGTGGAGGAGGTAAGGACATAAGGGAAGAGACAACATGTTGGAGTGGAGGAGGTAAGGACATAAGGGAAGAGACAACATGTTGGAGTGGAGGAGGTAAGGACATAAGGGAGGGAAAAGACAACATGTTGGAGTGGAGGAGGTAAGGACATAAGGGAAGAGACAACATGTTGGAGTGGAGGAGGTAAGGACATAAGGGAAGAGACAACATGTTGGAGTGGAGGAGGTAAGGACATAAGGGAAGAGACAACATGTTGGAGTGGAGGAGGTAAGGACATAAGGGAAGAGACAACCTGTTGGAGTGGAGGAGGTAAGGACATAAGGGAAGAGACAACCTGTTGGAGTGGAGGAGGTAAGGACATAAGGGAAGAGACAACCTGTTGGAGTGGAGGAGGTAAGGACATAAGGGAAGAGACAACCTGTTGGAGTGGAGGAGGTAAGGACATAAGGGAAGAGACAACATGTTGGAGTGGAGGAGGTAAGGACATAAGGGAAGAGACAACATGTTGGAGTGGAGGAGGTAAGGACATAAGGGAAGAGACAACATGGAGTGGAGGAGGAAAGGATGCGGGAAAAAAAAGGACTGCCGGCAAAGAAACGACACAGAAGGAGAAATGGGAGATGGAGGGAGCGAGTGAAAGGATAACAGGAGGGAAGCACATAAGGGAAAAGTAGACATGTTGGAGAAGAGAGGAGGAGGGATGAATGGAAAAGGATGAGGGCAGAGCCAGGGAAGACAGGATGTCATTGCCTGAGGGGTTGGTAGAGTATGGCCTTGGCAGTTAGCAGCATGGTCCTGGGGGGTAGCGCCAGAGAAACAGCTCAGTGTGAGGTTAGCACTGTCGATATGGGGATTCGAACCAGTACCCATGGATCACAACTACAGTAAGTGAGAAACGGCATCCCAAAGACCCCTATCTGGCAATCCAATAGTCTGCCACCAGTACCAGCTCTGGAGGACCAGGGGCCACATGGTGAAAGAGAAAGAGGGACAGAGATGAGCAGGAAGAACAAAAAGAGGGGCCAGGGAGTGAGAGGGCAGACAGAGAAAAGAGAGGAGAATAAAAAGATAGAGAAAGAGTAGGAGCGTGAGAGACTCATGAAATAACTCTCAGATATTAAAGGTTGAGTCACCGTCACATAGTAAACAACAAGTCCGTGCGTATATCAGACATGGAATGGTTTAGGTTGGCTCCAGATTGGGTTAAACAAATTGAGGGGCTGTCTTGAAGCATGAATCGCTTTTTATGACACACGGGCACTGGGAACCTGGGGCAGACGCACGGGCACTGGGAACCTGGGGCAGACGCACGGGCACTGGGAACCTGGGGCAGACGCACGGGCACTGGGAACCTGGGGCAGACGCACGGGCACTGGGAACCTGGGGCAGACGCACGGGCACTGGGAACCTGGGGCAGACGCACGGGCACTGGGAACCTGGGGCAGACGCACGGGCACTGGGAACCTGGGGCAGACGCACGGGCACTGGGAACCTGGGGCAGACGCACGGGCACTGGGAACCTGGGGCAGACGCACGGGCACTGGGAACCTGGGGCAGACGCACGGGCACTGGGAACCTGGGGCAGACGCACGGGCACTGGGAACCTGGGGCAGACGCACGGGCACTGGGAACCTGGGGCAGACGCACGGGCACTGGGAACCTGGGGCAGACGCACGGGCACTGGGAACCTGGGGCAGACGCACGGGCACTGGGAACCTGGGGCAGACGCACGAGCACTGGGAATCTGGGGCAGACACAGACGCATACTCCAATAGACAGTAAGAAAGTTGTAAAAACAAGACGACATTTCAAACATTCACATATTCTGTGCACGAGTAATCAGTCCACTCCTAGAATAATAGGCCCTTTTAAGGGAGACTCTCTATTCAACAAGCAGGAATTAAACATTTACAGCAAAGTGTGTAGTGTACCTTCCAATTAGCTAGCTCATGAAACTCAATGATCTTTATGAAGCCTCCCATCAGGATCCCTGGAAGAGAAAGACAACCACAAGATATCATTAAAAACTCATCTCCATGACAGTTTTAAAGGTCTCACATTATCAAAGCTAAGAAAATGCCACATTTCCATAAAATGGAAATACCAACTACTAAAGACCATCAGTGTGTGGATGTTAATACCAAGTAGGGTATCAATGTATCATCTTTTAAAAAATAAGAAAGCTATTGTCTAATAAAGTTTATTTGTGGAAGTCCCCTTGGGCACAGGGTTGAGGAAAGGGGTTAGTTTGTTTGTGTGTGATGTGTGTGTGTGTGACAGGCATTATAAACTGGGTGGTTCGATCCCTGAATGCTGATTGGCTGACAGCCGTGGTATATCAGACTGCATACAACGGGTATGACAACATTTATTTTTACTGCTCTAATTACATTGGTAACCAGTATATTATAGCAATAAGGCACATCAAAGTTTGTGGTATATGGCCAATATACCACGGCTAAGGACTGTGTCCAGGCACTCCACGTTGCGTCGTGCTTAAGAACAGCACATGGCCGTGGTATATTGGGCATATACCAAACCCCCCACGGGCCTTATTGCTTAATTATACAACACTATTTCCTCTTCAGAAAAACTTCAATCTGGAAAATGACCTCACAGTTGACTATCTTCTCCATCTAGATGAGTTCTCTGTGTAATATCTTGTACAACCATCTATTCTACTCTGTCAACCTGCAAGGCTATTTCTGTTGCAGATGCCGTGCCCTTGCAAAGATCTAAATGAAGATATGACATACAGCCCAATTGGGGTTGGAAGACAGAAATAATGGTGTAATAAATGAATAAAACTCAATTGTAAGACAAGAAAAAGGATTTCGGTCCAATGAGTGCTCAAACAGTATGAACCTAAAGTAGTACGACAGATTACACGTGGCACTTACCTAAGGACACAACAGCCACACTCTCCGGCAGAAAATGTAGTTTGAACTTAATAAGCAGGTGCACCAATATGATGCAGATACCTGAGAAAACCGATACAATGGGACAGTGTCAATGTGGGAATGAAACATAGTTAAGATCACACTTTAAATAGACAAAATACAGTATTTGACTTCAAGAAAACCAAAAATGCTGAGGAATGCATTTACGTTATTATAGCTTCATTTCACTATTTGATTTAAAATGAAACCAATCCATGTCTTTAGACCAACATAAACTAATCTGCAATAATCTACTTAGTCTAACATCCAAATAGTGTCCAACCACCGAGTCTAGTCTCCCAAGTCAGACTGTTCACAGCATCAAACGTCTAACCTCTTATCTCCCTAAGTGCTGGGAATCAGCATACTGAATTATGCTGATCAACACTGCTTCCATTTGTGTGTCGTGAAAATAAAAGTTGAAAACCGTCAGGCTAGAACGCTTGCATCAACCTGTGGACCAAACACTTTGGTTTTCCCTTTTACTAATGAGCTAGACTAATGATTTTGGGTCTTGAGTCATTTCCTGAAAGCTGTAGTGTAGCCAATAGACTAACGAGTATTTAGGAATAAAAAAGCACTCAATCCATTTAAACCCCTCACTTAAAGGTTGACTTTCACCAAAGATGAATTGGCAGCTAAAGGAAGTGTTAAGCATTGTGTAGGCTAGCTTTCCTGACAGAGCCTCATATACAATACAATTGTTTTGCAGAAGCAACGTGAGAGTATTTGGTTTTGTTGAATTAATTCTATGGATATTCTTTTATTGTGCTCGGCCGCCATGCAACTAAACCTTTATGTACTTGTGACCCACTGACTTAACACAACAAATATGCTATATCTAGTCTAAGAACCAGTCTAGGATCCAGTCCTAAGCCTCGACAAAATGATTCAGCCACAACCTCTGACCGACCCACCATTTGGGAAACACTGGTCATCTGATTTAGAATATATCTTCTAACTCTGGAGGCTGCCCTAATCGATACTAATGCAGAGAACTAGAATTCCTAAGAGGCAGAACATGTAGTGTAGGCTTATGTCCTCTCTAGATTGTCTGAAGTGCTACCACATCATTCCCCATCATCCATTCCTTGCTTCCTCCAAAACACTACTAATGGGTGATTCGAATATAACTAAAACAAAAAGACCATGATTTTATGGATTGTCACAATTTAATCCATACAGCATTATGTTCCCACTTTAATGAATTACTTCTTAATTATGCTTTAAGATACAAATGTCAAACATATGTCAACAATCCTTCCTCCAAAGGCCAATCTATGGATTAAATGTAGTGAAACCCCCCCCCCCCCAAAATCTATTTTTTGTTAGAGTTTCGTGAGGGATCACCCTAATCGGAGGGAGTGGTAGTGTTTTAGTGTTGCAACGATGGGGTATGGATAAAGGGTCATGAACACGGAATATAGGCTATACAATTTAGTACTTTCTTGTCAATATTTTTTTTTTTTAAAGATTCAAAATCCATAGGCGCTTTAATAATACGCAGAAGACCGACGGACAGACACTACTGACCGATTACCAGTAGGCTGAAGAATATGGTCATCCCACTAGACTGCTCCTCCTCCTGGGCCTTGACCCCAGCACCTGGCAGGATGGGCTTCGGGGTTGGCTTAGGGGTTGCCTTGACACCCACAGTGGTAGCGTGGAGGGTGTCATTACTGGAGTTATCTGTGTCATTTAACAGGCTGGAACAAGGAGACAGAATAAGAGTTATCATTTTTTGTGTCATTTTGAGACACGTGGGTAAATAGGCTATCAAATGACATCCTATGGCTAAAACAGAAGTGCACCTGGCTCTGGTCAGGCATAGTGCAGCCTGCTCTATGCCTGCATACATGGGTGTCATTTGAGAGTAACTTGTCTGTGTGTTTTTATTCTGTGTGATAAGAATATGTCTCAATGTAAAGGAGTATCATTACTGACATTACATTTTAGGTAACCTCATCGCCCAGGCTTGGGAAGCATACAATACTACATTTTAGCTAGGCTACCAAGAGTATGCAATGGGTCACCTTGGCCTACCAAACATGACTGTAGCCGACTAAACTCCACGGTGAAGGAAGTGTCTGATGAACTCTAACTTCATCGGAGTGGAGTTTAGTCAGCTACCCCTATCCTTGCTCTACAAACGTCATCCACGAATAACGACAGCTGTTTCACCCGTTGCAGTCAAGGGCAACGCATTAAAAAGCTATAATCACACCTGGTTGATTGCTCTGCGTGGCCGTCTGGATGAGGGTTGGCAGAAACTATATTTCCTTCGTTTCTCGAGGATTTTTTGTTGTCATCGGGGATAATTGTATGATCCTGTTCCAATCCAACATCGTCTCTGTCGTGCAAATCTAACAACGATTCTTGTCTCTCAACTCGTTCTGTCGTGCACAAATTTGGCCACGTCAACAAAAGACAAATAGCAAGATGATACCCGGAGCCTTTCATTCTTCAAATAATACTTTTAAAACAGTAAAGCGATGGTTATAAGAGAAAATACTTGCACATCCATTTCTGTTTCATCGCATGTTGGCCACATCACAACTCTGCTTCCTGTTTGAACAAGCAGGGAGTTGTAGTTTTTACTGCCACCAGGAAGGTCTTCAAATTGACTAGATCATTTTATGTGCTGATTTATGGATATAATATATAAACTCGCCAAAAATAGTAATATCAACAGTCACACTGTACTATCTTCACATCGAATTTAATATTTAGAGTGGCTTATGGGCTTTGCCTTCAGGTAATTTCCATCGAATCGCGGAGCTGTCAAGGTAAAAATCTGTCGTTCTGCCGCTGAACAATGCAGTTAACCCACTGTTCCTAGGCCGTCATTGGAAATAAGAATTTGTTCTTAACTGACTTGACTAGTTAAATAAAGGTAATATACAATTTAAAAATAATAATAATGCGCAATAAGATATGACTTTTCACGGGATTTGTAGTTTCTGAAGAAAGAGCCGTCCTGCATTATATAGTGACTGGACTGGAACGAGTAGGCCTAGGCTATTTTACATGGAGAAAATTCGAGACTAGTTGCATTGGGTGTCAATGTCAGACTCTAAATATCAATTCATTTTCAATAGTCAGTAAAAAAATTGTTTTGAAATGAACATGTTTGATAGGCCTACAAACAATGAAAGGCAATCTTCAGCCCAGCCCCACACTGCCCATTGTTCCACATTCAATGGGTCGTACAGTAAATTAAACCAGATGCTCACTGCTTCTTTGTACCAACAGGCCTGCCATTTAAATCGGGATGCTGTTATGCTGTTGGTTGCCAGTCAAATTACGGTAGCCAACATTTGAATGCCTGGTTTGTGCTGAGCCATGCCTAAGGCAGAAGTTATGAATGTAGGTGGTGACTGACTGTGTTGATCACGCACACACCAACACTACTCTTTTTCTCCCTTTACCATTTCCTCTTTGGCATGGCCCAGGGCACATCTCTTTCTCTCCTTCTCTCTCTTTCTCCCATAGTTCCCCATCCCCTGGCATTTCTCTTAAAATGCTCTATTTAAAGCGTACTCTGAGGGATAGGCTGGTCTGACCTTGTGCTCAACATGTTCACATAGTCTACACGACACATGCCAAAATGCACATTTCTACAAACTTGAAAGCGGAAATATTTACTTCCATGTATAATCTACAGGACCATCACAGACCTATGCACACATTTGCACATAAACAGATACACAAATGTGAACAAACACATATGCTACATGCATGCATGCACGCACACACACACACACACACACACACGAACAACACACACACAGTCACATGTTGTCTCTCTCTCACAGACACACACACACAAAATAAATATATTAGGATTGAGTACCACAAGAGCACATCATGGCTTTATGTTTTATTTGATATCTTATAGAAAATTTATTGCGTAATGAAACATATTGGGGAATAAAGATACAATATAAAACCTAATAAAGTATACATTTTGCATTCATCCTGGCAATATTGTTAATATTTGTTATTTCATTTTGGTCTAGGGCTATAATGGCTCCTCCAACTTGGCATAAAATAAGTGGAGTAAAGTACTTAAGTAAAAATACTTTGAAGTACTACTTAAAGGGCAACTCCGCCACATGTTAATTATCTCCAACACCAAACCAGTGTCTACATACAGTGCTTTCGGAAAGTATTCAGACCCCTTCACTTTTTACACATTTTGTTAAGTTACAGCCTTATTCTAAAATTGATAAAATGAAAACAAATTCTCTGCAATCTGCACACAATACCCCATAATGACAAAGAGTAAACAGGTTTTTAGAAATGTTTGCAAAATTATTCCCTTTGCAATGTGACTCGAAATTGCACTCAGGTTCATCCTGTTGCCAATGATCATCCTTGAGTTGTTTCTACAACTTGATTGGAATCCACCTGTGGTAAATTCAATTGATTGGACATGATTTGGAAAGGCACACACCTATCTACAGTTGAAGTCGGAAGTCTAGATACACCTTAGCCAAAAACATTTAAACTCAGTTTTTCACAAATCCTGACATTTTATCCTAGTAAAATTCCCCTGTCTGAGGTCAGTTAGGATCACCACTTTATTTTAAGAATGTGAAAAGTCAGAATAATAGTAGAGAGAATGATTTAATTCAGCTATTATTTATTTCATCACATTCCCAGTGGGTCAGATGTTTACATACACTCAATTAGTATTTGGAAGCATTGTCTTTAAATTGTTTAACTTCGGTAAAACGTTTTGGGTAGCCTTCCACAAGCTTCCCAAAATAAGTTCCTTACAGAGCTGCCGTAACTGAGTCAGATTTGTAGGCCTCCTTGCTCGCAAACACTTTTTCAGTTCTGCCCACAAATTTTCTATAGGGTTGAAGTCAGGGCTTTGTGATGGCCACTCCAATACCTTGACTTTGTTGTCCTTAAGCCATTTTGCCATAACTTTTGAAGTATGCTTGGGGTCATTGTCCATTTGGAAGACCCATTTGCAACCAAGCTTTAACTTTCTGACTGATGTCTTGAGATGTTGCTTCAGTATCTCCACATCATTTTCCATCCTCATGATGCCGTCTAGTTTGTGAAGTGCACCAGTCCCTCGTGCAGCAAAGCACCCCCACAACATGATGCTGCCACCCCCGTGCTTCACGGTTGGGATGGTGTTCTTCGGCTTGCAAGCGACACCCTTTTTCCTCCAAACATAATGATGGTCTTTATGGCCAAACTGTTCTATTTTTGTTTCATCAGACCAGAGGATATTTCTCCAAAATGTACGATCTTTGTCCACATGTGCAGTTGCAAACTGTAGTCTGGCTTTTTTATGGCGGTTTTGGAGCAGTGGCTTCTTCCTTGCTGAGCGGCCTTTCAGGTTATGTCGATATAGGACTCGTTTTACTGTGGATATAGATACTTTTGTACCTGTTTCCTCCAGCATCTTCACAAGGTCCTTTACTGTTGTTCTGGGATCGATTTGCACTTCTTGCACCGAAGTAAGTTAATCTCTAGGAGACAGAACGCGTCTCCTTCCTGAGCGGTATGGCGGCTCTGTGGTCCCATGGTGTTTATACTTGCGTACTACTGTTTGTACAGATGAACGTGGTACCTTCAAGCATTTGGAAATTTCTCCCAAGGATGGATGAACTAGACTTGTGGAGGTCTACAATGTATTTTCTGAGGTCTTGGCTGATTTCTTTTGATTTCCACATGATGTCAAGCAAAGAGGCACTGAGTTTGAAGGTAGGTCTTGAAATACATCCACGGGTACACCTCCAATTGACTCAAATGATGTCAATTAGCCTATCAAAAGCTTCTAAAGCCATGACATCATTTTCTGGAATTTTCCAAGCTGTTTAAAGTCACAGTCAACTTAGTGTATGT